>NW_020956994.1:7024-62013 GCF_003031625.1 Empidonax traillii
CGCCGGAGCCCCCACAGCCGCGACCCCGTCCCGGCCGCCCCGAGGCGTGGGCGGTGCCGCTGGGGGCGGTGGCATCTCCCCTCCTTCCCTGCCCCTCCCTCCCCCCGTCCCTCTCCGCCCTCCTCCGGGGCCGCGGCGCTGCCCCCTCCTCCCGGGGATATCCCCGGCCCCTCCCCGGCGGGCGGCGGCCCAATGGAGGTGGGGATGCTGTGCGGGCTGCGGGCGGGCTGGGGGCGCCGCCGAGCCGCGGACGCCGCCGGGCCGGGGCCGCGCACACTCGGCGGGGAGCCGGGGGCAGAGGCGGGCGGCGCCGGGGCTCGGGCGGGCGGCGGCGGCGGCTGGGATGAGCCGGCGGGGCGGCTGTGGGGGCAGATAGCCACCCGCGGGGACGCGGCCGAGTGGGGCTCGGAGCAGCGGCGGCGGCCGCCCGGCAGCGCCATGGCCGCGCAGCGCGACCCGCTGAGCGGGTACCTGCAGCAGCCGCTCTCCGACCCGGGCTCCAACAGCGAGCGCAGCGCCGACTCGCCCGCGCCCGGCTCCGAGGAGGACTCGGCCGGCCCGCCGC
The DNA here is from genome assembly GCF_003031625.1 of Empidonax traillii. NCBI lineage: Eukaryota > Metazoa > Chordata > Aves > Passeriformes > Tyrannidae > Empidonax > Empidonax traillii. The sequence continues at coordinate 7,590 of NW_020956994.1, forward strand.
GGGCCCTGCACAGCCCCGAGTGGGGCGAGGAGCGATTCCGGGTGGATAGGAAGAAACTGGAGGCCATGCTCCAAGGTGAGGCGGGGAGCGGTGGCGGCGGTGCCCCGGGGGAGTCCGGCAGGGACACGAGGGAGCCCCGGACCCGCCGTGCCGTGTCCTGTCTCCCCCATCCCCGCCGGGGCGGGTCCGTCTCCTGTCATCCCTCCGGGCGCGGGACGCGGCCCTGGCTCGGTGGGAGCCCCGCGGGCCGGTCCCAGCTCCGGGCTCTCTCTTGGCCGGGGGGAGGCGGCTCCTCTTCCCCCATCCCCGGAGCGGAGTGGCCCCGTCCCGCCGGGTGCCGCTCGGGGCCGCGCCGGACCGGGCCGGCGGCGCGGGTGGTGTCGCTGCCCGGCCGCGCCGGGGCTGCGGGTCGGAGTGTCCCGCTCTTTCCGAATTCCCTCCGTAAAAATGTAACATCCCGCTCGGGCAGGGCGGTTCGGGTTCTCGGCTTTCGAGGAACAGCCGCGTAGCGGGAAAAGACCTGCTGGAGCCGGGTGTCCCGACCGGAGGAGCGGGGACGGCTCCGCAGGGCTGACAGCAGCCGCCGCTGCCGCAGGACCGGCTCGGCCCTTGGCTCCACTCTCTAGCTTTTTGGTTTTTTTGAAGTTGTTTTTTCTTTCTTTCCTTGAGGCTGCATATTTTGTCCCAGTATGTTTTGAATTATCCGACTCTCAGTGGAAGTTACGTAGGCAGCTTTTGACAAAACAGAGAGGCAATTGCTGGTTTTGTTGCTAAAGAGCAGATAAATAGGTTTGAACCAGTTGCGGATGCTGCCGAGTGGGCTAATTCCCCCGGAGTGTTCCCCGCTGTCTGACCTGAGGAGCCCGTGAGAACCGAGGTGAGTTTCAGGTCTTGCAGCGTCAAATCTAAGGGTATGTTTGCATCAACAAGGAAAGGTGGTGGTGCTTTCGAGAAGGTGCGCTTTTCCTTGGAACTACTGTTTTGTAAACATTTAGTGTTACACTTCACATGGTAATTCACGTATTTACGTACATTTTCAAAACAAATAAACCCTTGACAAATATTTCACGTGGCGTGTCACATGAAAGGCATTTCAGTCACTTACTGGAAGCTTTAGGTGTTCTTTCCTGAGCATCCCCTGTCAGGGCACCTGCCCTCCTCCTTCCAGCGGTGGGAGGCTCTGGGAACCAGCAGGGGAACAGGAGCTGGTGAGTTGGGTTGGTCACTGAAGAGCTGCGGTTTGACTTGGTGACTACAATGATTGGAATTTTTTTAATTGAGATTCTCTCTCCTGGGGGTGAGTTAATCTTTAATCACCTAATACTTTAGTGCTAGTAGAAAAAAATCTCATTATGTAATGCAATAAAGAGAAAGGAATTTGGAGAAACAGAGCAGCGACAACTATTTATAAAGATGTGCTCATCAAAAGTGTCTTAAAACCAAAACCACATGGGTATTTGTGTGTAAGAAGTGGTAGAAAAGGGTCAAAAGTTAGAGTTCTGTAAGAAGATGAAGGTTGCTTTGACTTTTTCCTCCAGAAGCTGAATAAATTTCCATTATCTCATCCCACACACAGTCCTTCCTTCTACTGCCTGGAGTAGTAAGCATGCAGGGGTAAACAAAGCTCCCAAGCAGATTCCAAATACTCTATAGGTTGTATCACCCAGCAGTAGCCAGCGTCAAAATGTGAGATTTTCTTTGCTCCTTTTTAAAACCTTTTATTTCTTACCTTTATAAGACTGTAGTAAAACGTTTATGATTGATAGAGCGCAGTAAGTAAATGCCAACAGAATGCTATTTGCTTTTTGGAGAGAGGTTGCTGTATGACCAGTCTAGAACACTCGTGCTTCAGGTGATGGTTTGAGGAGTTTTTGCATCAGGTAGTTATCCTTGTTGTGAAGGAAAGTTTATGCTGGACTCTGTAACAAGTGTTTTTGTGTGAAAACCTAAACTATCTGGCTTTACTGGTAATGAAAAACTGCTTATTAGGAAACATGAGGCAAACACAGTAGTTCTTTCTGTCAGAAAACTGAACTGTTTGTTAAACATTATCACTTTCTTTCAGTTTCCTCTCCGTACTTTACAAGTATTTATCTCATCCCTTGACTTCTTCCCAGATAGGTTTTACTTATCCTTTTCTTGTAGAATATCTCAAACTCAAACTAGCACTGCCAGGGAAAGAACACAATGAAGCCTGATCTGTGAGTGGTACCCAGAAATTCAGAGTCATTTATGGTGCCAATGATAAGCCAAGCTTGAGTGTACTTTTCAACTTCTCCCACCTCCTGTTTTCTTTTTCTTTCTTTTTCTTTTTCTTTTTTTTTTTCTGTTTTTCTTTTTTTTTTTTCTTCTGTGTCCATCTTTTGGGAGTGGAAACCTAGACTCACCCTAGTAGGAAAGGGGCAATGGAGAGGAAGCAGTGTGCCATCTCCAGAAACTAATTTTTGTTAGGCAATTTGTAGGTTGAATTCCCTATGGTTTCTAATACCAGATCCTTTACTGGAAGCTCTTAAAAATGCATCATGGAAGAGAAACAATTCTGTAGTCCAGGTGGTGATGACCAGATTTCTTATTTCCAAAAGTTTTAGCCAATTTTTTTGCCTTTTGCTTTTTTTAAATTCAGGCTGGTGTAAATACAGCTTCTTGGGTTCATATTAGATGCTTAAAGGCTCCTCTCTTGCTTTTACCAGCTACCAGAAAGCTTGTTTACGTTTGTGAAAGTTACTTTTTAAGTGAGTAAAAAAATTTACCATTTCTTCTAGTGATCGCCACAGCTCTCTTATATTACGGAGGAGTGAGAACACATCATCTTCAGTTCAGTTGTCTTTAAAGCCAAGTTTGAAACAGCATCTGTTGAAGAAACCTATCAGGAAATGTTCTCATTCTTGCTTGGGGATGCCTTGGTTTTTTTTTGCTCATCAACATCTGTTGTTTACTGTACTAATCATGAAATGCAAAATAGTATCGGGGAGAAAGGATATGAAGCAGCTCAGCGTTGGGCTTGGTGCTTCTGTTACTCTGTGGTTGCATTGCTGAATTTTATGAGTTTCTGCTGTCATTATTTTCATCTTTCCTGCCCTTGATAATTTGTGGGTAGTTTCCTGAGGGGCAGGGCTGATTTTGGGGGGGACTCACCTGGGCATAGCAAACTCCATGGCTCAAGGAGGGACTGGGACACCTTCCTAAGGGATACAGAGTATCTGGAGTAAGTGCTGTAGGGAGACCCTGGGTAGCTCTCTTTCAAAGAAGAGGTGGTGCAACAAGTTTGTTGGAGTTGTATTTAAAGAAGAAATCAAATCTGAATTGATGTGTCAGAAAATCTTGATTCGAGGGGACTTCTGCTACTTTTTTTTTTTTTTTTCCCCAGTTTGAAATAATTTAGTGTATTTGGTGTTCTGTTTGGAATATCCAGAAATGCAAAAGCTACGGTAAAAGCCTTGAAAATAAGAACAAGTTTTTTTTCTTGTGTCCAACTACTGTTTATGAGTTTTATTACTTGCACAGAGATTTGTCTGGATAGTGTTCCATAGGCAAATCTCAGTCTTTTTAGTGGGGTGTAAGCTATCTTATGCTGCATGTCTTTAACAGAGTTTGTTGGTGAACAGATCTTTTTAGAATAACCTTCTTATTTTTTCTATGGGAAGCAAATTTGAGTAAAACAGATCAGGTGTTCTTCCCAGCAGTGACAGAAAATGGTATTTCATAGCAGTGCTATTAATTATAGCTGCTCTGCACAAATTCTGGTCAATGCTCAGGTGACTTAATACTGTGAGATGATTTACTTAGTGAATGTTTAAATGCCTGTTACCATAGTAACTGAGTATTATTTTAAAAATGCAAAACACTAAACTCAGGAAAGCTGCCCAAGAAGTACAATCTAACAGCTAATGTTGCAGCAATCAGTAGGCTGACACAAGTTGACCATGAAGACTGAAAAAAAAAACACAAACAAACCAAAACCCACAAACAAAAAACCACCAACCCAAAAACCAAAAAACCCGAATAAAAAAAAGCACCACCTTTGTCGCTTGCATGGTGTGTCTTATCCTTGGTTATAAACTGTTATGCCAGTTTTGCATTTCAAATCCTTTTTCTGTGTCGTGTTCTTGAACAGACATTGAAGGGTGTTTTTTATGTGATGTGTGCACAGCACATGCTTAAATACTTTGTGACTTTGTAATTCTTTATCACACGTTAGCAGTTTGGTAAAAAACCAAATCCATGCTGTTTTTTAATAAGAGTCTAAATCTGGCAGTGGTGTGTGGATCATAATATATAGGGTTCTTTCATTTAAAAAAAACAAACTGTGCCTGTTAAAATTCGTTTTTCTTCGTTCTGTTTTGGATTTTTTTTTTTAATGCATCATCTTTCATTTTGAGGATTCGTTTGGATAATATTAGAGATCTAAACTTTGAGTGGTGGCTTTTTGTTCTGTATTTTTGTTGTTTGGGGTTTGTTTTTTGCCCCTCGTGAAGTAACTGAGAATTTACCTGACTGTTGATAAACACTGGAAGAAAAGCACAGACCTACCTGCCCAGGAAACTGAGGAGCACTCAGCACCACAAACACCCTGTTTGCTCCTGAGCTCATCTTACAGAGCAGGTTGTGTTGCTTCCAAGTGGGCACCTTGGAAAACAGCAGTGGATTTAGTACTGACTGTCATTATTTATACCACATTATTTATACCTGGAGTAGGCCAGAATAACAACAATCACGTCAATCTTAATTTGCACAGTGTAGACTTGACTTGTATAAATAATAACAGATCACTTATTGTTTTTCAGGCAGTAAGGATGAAAGCAGTGTAACTCCAGTTCAGTGAGAGCAGTCAGTACAAGCACCTCATTGGGGCTCTCTTTGTCCTGCCATTGCAATGAGCACTTCCCTGTCCTGGTCCCTCAGTTTTGGTGCTCTTTACGTGTCATGGGCAGTTAAACAAACCTCAACTAGTAATTTTCCAGCAAAACAAGTGTTTTTGTTTTTTTTTTTCCTTAGGGGGAAGTGACATAAATACTTAAATTTTTTTTTTACACAGTTTAATCTAGGTGCAACTTACTGTAAATCTACTGAAAATCAATTGTTAATTTATTTGCCTAAAGGTGACCCCTGAGGCTCTTGTCCCATCTTAAGACTGCACTTGTGCAATGCCTAGTTCTGATGCCTGAGTGATAACCAGCTTTTGTTTGCTGATCCATCAGGTGAAACTTGTATTTAAACAAGTCTATTTTCCCTACTTAATGCATAACTCTGTTGGAAAGTGTACTTCAGTACTTTTCATAGATTTCTCCATTAGTTTGTTCTGTCTACAGAGAATGATAAATCCATGTGTGACAGGCGCAGAGTTTGAGGGAAGTGGAAGGGGGAAGAAAAACGCTTTTATTTGAATGTACTAAAGAAGACAGGATCTTCTAGGAAACTCAGGCCTCTGCTGAGTGTTAAAAAACAATAGTTTTATTAGAGGCTAGACCCTGAAGGTATGAATTTTGAGCAGTAGGCAGCTAACTACTGCCATAGTCCTGACTGTGATGGTTTCTGTGCAGGGACGGCAAGCTCAGTGTTAAATTTATGTTGGGTTTTATGTTTAAATGGCTAAGCAGGAGTTGCTGCTATTCCTCTGGAATATTTTTGTGTGTGTGTGATGGTGACAGAAATTTATATAATAAAATTAAATGTACGGTTGTCCTTCAGATAATTAGTGTACCTTGCTTGCAGCTGAAGTTAAAAATACTCAGAGTTGCTGTTGATTTATAGTCCTGTTTACAGCTCCCAAGTCCCTGTTGGATCTTCAAGGGTTATAAAGTATGTCTTGTCTTTGACCAGATTTGTACTGAAATACCTTCTCAGACTCTTTTATTTTAGTAGGTCCTAACCACAGTTGCTTTTCCTAGAGGAAGAAAATGTGGCTTTTTTTTCTACTAAGCTGTGAGATTTCTGTTGGTGGTTTTCTTATTTTTTGTTCCTTGCAATGTATCAGCATAACCTATACAAGGACATAGTTGTGGGGAAATTGGAACCTTCCTAATAGCATTTACATTTGGTCTTTAACTTACATCTAGCAGGAAAAAAAAAAATTCCAAGTTCTTTGTCAAGTTTTCAAATCCCCAAAGTGCTGAATAGTCTATTTCTACAAAAAATAAATACATTAAATGAATTTGTGTGACTTGTAGTTTAAAAATGTTCTTGCATTCCATTGTTAACAATTGTAGTAATACCACTTTCTCAAGTTTCAGTGTTTTTTAAGTAGTACAAGGGACTATCATGGTTTGGCACGGACTGCTAAGTTAAGTATTGCTGCCTTGCACATTCCTGTTGGTTATATTGTAATCTTTACCTCCATTGGAAAATATGTCCTATTTTGAGTACTTATTTCAGACTCCTGCCTCTATGCCTTGTCAAACAATGAAACATGCTGGTTTTCTTTATTTTCAGACCTCTGTGTTAAAGAACCAAGGGCTTTTTTTTTCAATTTAACATTTTTACAGTAGTATCCCTTACTGTAAAGACCAGATCTGTGGTGACTTTCATGAACTTTGAGCTTAAAAACTAATATGACTGCACATGAGTTGGAGTTCAGCTACAAAAAATACACACAATTAATAAGCTCTCTGAAGGGATGAGCTCTTGATTTAAGGATTTCTTCTTTAAGATGCTACCTGTTAGTCAGTGGTAGTTTCTAAAATAATTTTGGCTTTAGCAATTCATTACTTGAACTCAGGTACAACCTTTGTTCAGTGTCTGTTTTTGTTTGATGGAGCTTGCTTTCTCTGGCTCAGACCAGTGTGACTGTATTGCATGGGGCAATGTAACTCTTCATATTCCGGTGACTTTTAAAGCTGATTGATGTAAAGATGTCCACGATGATACCCTCTTTACTGGAAGGGGAATACATGATTTTCAAAAAAGTTGTTCCCTGTTAAAGGCTTACTGATGTTGTGAAGGAATGCTCAGGAGTGATGTGTTATCTCTCTATCTATGCAGTCTAAGTAATCTTAGTATTCAAAAAGTTCTCATGTGTAAAAATGTAGATTTTGGATATGGGTGGAAAAACTCTCTTGTTGTGTCTGAAGCAGAAGATGGGTGTGATGGAAGGGGGTTGAAAGCAAATACGTAAGAGAACACTAGGTGTCTGAATAAATCAGACAATAATATTGTCTGGTGGCATAACTTTGTTTCATTTTTCTGTGGCAAACCAGATTTTATGAAGAGAGGTTGATGGGCATGTAGCAACTGGCTGTGCAACTCTCCTGTGATGGAGACCAAGGCATAGAGCGTGGGAAGGCACAGGATAGGCACGTGCTGAAGGGCAGTTATATGGGAAGTTCCTGTACCTTTACTGGGAAATCCACCCGAGTGGGTGCATCCCTGAGATCCCTGAGGGCAGTGCAGGCAACATGGGTAGCAGATAGGTGGAAGTGCAAGCCTCAGATCTCCCTGAGGCTGAGGATATGTGGTGGGATTCAGTGACTGGATACATTTTTTCAGGATGCACAGGCTGGGATGCTGAGGAGGAGGCGTTGCCTTTTTGTGGGGGACGGGCAGGATTGCATGGAGCTCTGCCTTGGAGCAGATCATCAGTTGTGTGTGCCAGGGGATATAAGCAGATGGAGCCAGACTCTTCTCAGTGCTGCCTAATGACAAGGCAAGAAGCGAAGTGTCATTTTATGACTTTTCCTCTTTTTTTTTCTGCAAAGAAACAATTCATACAATCTGGAGACCTGTTGATTCTGCAGTGCTCAGTGCTGAAGTGAAGTCACTCGTGTCTTTTGGAGAAGAAAGGAATTAAAGGATTCTTAACAAGGCTTAATATTAACTTGCTGCTTGAGATCTTACTGAGGCATCAGGGTGTGCTTATGGGAATGGGATAAACCAACTGGCTGTTCAGAGTGGCTGAGCAGTGGGAGCTGGCTGTGGGCTGGGGGGGCCTTGCTGGTTCGAGGGGTGTAGTTCATGGACTCCCAGCTATGGATTACTCTGCATCCTGCTGAGCTTTGCCTTCTTGCCGAGAGCATGTGAGCAAGTTGTGAAAACAGGACTTGATAATGCAGCTTGGATTGGAGCACAGTCCTGTTATCTCTATTGCTTGGGTTCTGTTGTGTAAACCACTGAAATTCCTGTTGCTTAGTATCCTTCCTGGAAGTGTCTTCCTTGCACATGGGAGTGTTAACAAACAGGAGATATTGTTCCTTAGGCTTCTTTCATTTCTAGGGTGAAAGGTTTCTAAAATATCTTTATAAATGTGTCACTTGTGATCAGACAGATCTAATAGATGTTGCATGTAAAAGGCATGAGATTTCTACTCACTCTGACAACCTCCCAAATGGCCAGCTGCCAGCAAGCTGTGTCTTGAATTTGGCATCTTGAGATCAACGATTTATAAATGCTGTGGAGTAAAGCTCCTTTTCTAATGCTAGGGTTTTTTTGTTTTTGTTTTTTTTTTTTTTTTTTTTTTAATTGCCCAGGTTGATATGCCCTAGAACTTCAAAGATCAGATTTTGACCCGTTCTGTTGGAGGCTCTGAGCTATTGGGGCACACTGAGGTCACTTGAGGGGGTCACTTTCCAGGACACTCACACAATCCAGGATCAGCTGAAGATGTTTTTTTGAAGGCATAGTTAGTGCCTGATAAGCGATGACTGTGTGTGCAGTTAAATGTTTTGGCTGTTACCTTCTCTAGAGGGGCTCTTATACAGCCTGGTAGAAATGTTACTGGACTGCAAGGAATATTGTCTGTTGAGCTGCTTTGAGACCTCAAATAAATTGCTTTTTTATTTTTCCTGATTTGACTGCTGAGCCTTTTCCCAAAGGCAGGGAGCTGGTCACTGTAGTTGGTGCCAGACACAAGGCAGCCTTGCTCCCCATTCCAATGCAATTCCTGGATTTGCCTGGTGTGTCAAGGTTGCAGTAAAAAATACTCCTTATATATAAAACTTGGTAAACCTGTATGGAGAAGCTTTTCCTCAAATATTAACTCAAGAAAATAGTGAGTCCCCATTCCTCCTTTGGCTTTTTGCCTGTTGGGAACATGTGTAGATGCAAGTCAGGAATGAGCCATCCATTTTCCATTTTCTAAATTTCCCTGCAGGCCAGGCCTGGGAGGCTTGGTTCCATTTTCCACTAAAACTATGTGATATGAATCAGGTCTGTAAGAACTGTTTTCTAGGAAAAATAAGCAGCAATCTTGGTGCTTATGTGGTTATTGTCAGGCTTGCAGTGTGTGAATGCTGAAGGATGTTTGTTATACTGTGGCTTTTAGAGGTGCTTTTTCCCCCCTCCAATCCATATAAAGGTTTTTCTGATTTGTTTTCCTGTGGGCCTTCTCAGCATTTTATTTAAGAAGCTGTGGAGTGATAGAGGGTATATTTTAGATCTTTCTGTCCATCTCTAAAGCTTTTTAACTTGCAAAGATGACTTTTATTTGTGGGAATTGTAATGCCATGGGATGTTTCTGCTCTAGCTGTTAGAATATCACAGAGGTTTTGAAAGCAAAAAATTGTAAATCAAAATGAGTGCCAAGGAAAGAAAAAAATGAAATGTCATTCCAGATCATTCAAGTGACATCTATGCATGTTCAAAATATGTACTTAAAAAGATTGAGCTGTGTATTTTCTCACTCACTTGGTGCAAAGTATGTGTGAAAGCTTGAATCATTTTCCATACTAGTGATGAGATGACAAGCAGAACAAAACCAAAAGACAATTCTGTTGCTTGTGGAACAGGTCAGATCAGGGCTTTGTCTGATTAAACGTCAATTTTGGAGAGGAATTATGCTATATTTCCTTGTGAGGAAAACTTGCAACACTTTTATAATGAAGTGTAGCTAAATGGATTATGGTATAACACATCTGAAAACTGATATTAAGCCAAGTAAATCTAGCCTGAAAGAAGCCACACTAATAGATAATTGGAGGGAGAAGTTGGTAACACTAATGATTTATCCTGTTTTTTGGTCGTGCTGTTTTGGTCTACTGGGACATGTGATATACATATGAGATTTCCTTTCTTCATTTAATAAGCACATAAGCGAGTGTCTGTTTTATGATCTACCTGTGCTGTTCTTATCTCACACAATCACAGAATGGGTCAGGTTGGAATGGACCACAGCAGGTCATCTGGTCCCACCTCCCTGCTCCAGTAGGGTCCTCCCGTTCCATTTTAAGGAAACTTTGATTTTGGGAATCTGTGTTGTCTTTCTGAATTAGTGGTTTAAACTAACCTTGAAATCTGCCTTTTTTCCTATTGCCAGTGACTTTGTGTGAATGAAGGGCTTTGATTATGTCTATTTTTATTGGCTCTGTTCTGTTCAGACTATGCCTGCAATAAATTTATGGCAGTTGAATATATGAGGTTGGTAATTTAAGACTAAGCATCTTGAGAGATGTGAAAAATGAAATCCACAATTCCAAAATAAATATTAGGTCAATTAGAAGTGATGCAGTGAAACATTTTGTATGTTAAAGGAAGTTTTAGCAGATGGATGCCTTCTGAAAATATTCCCTGGGACCTTTATGGGGAGATACTTGTGTTGCTTGAGGGGTTTGTAAGCTGGGATTCAGTGAGCTCTTTGCAGGGTAATTAAACCAGGAGCTTTGTTGCACAGTAGTTCCTGTGCAGGTCATTGCACTAGGCTACAGAGCCATGGTAAGTGAAAGGTTAACCACTTGCTGAAAAGAAAGTGGTTAAAATAATCTGTTTAAAATGCTATCTCTGTGTGTCATACATTTATTTAAATCAAAATGTACATATGTATTCGTGTGTAATTGAAATAGATACATTTGCATGCCATCCTTGCTGTGATATGGAAATGCTTCATTTCATCTTGTTCTACTTCAAGGAATATGAGTCTTGATCTCACTTCTTCTGAACATGTAAGTGCATCCATGGGTGAGAAGTGCTATAGAATGGTGGAATATTCAATTACATTAGATGGCCTTTGTTTATATGCAGTTGGAGAAGTTAAAATAGCACTGATTTAAAGAGTCTGGACGTGGAATACATTTTAAAAACATGTTTAAAAACACTGTTTTTATATAGTTGAAAGGAATCTTGGTACGTCTTTACTTTTTCAGTAAAACAAACACAAGTGCTGTTTTTCCTCAGTAAATTTACTTCCGGAGCGTGTGTAAAATAGCGGATAAGGGAGAATCTGTTTCTAATCTATTCCATGTGCAGCAACAGTGAATAAATCTGATCAAATCTCTAGCCCTTTATAAGCAATTCCTTTTTGGAATAGGAACATATTCTGCGGAGTTTTCTCTGCTCCCTCTGTTTGGAAGAAGTTAGCACTGTTAGAATGCAGAATACGGGCATTCTCAATAGGTGTGAAATTTTTTTTAACCCACTAAACAATTGAACATGTAAGGATGTTTTCTGGGTTGCTTAGCAGCAGTCAGGTTTTTTACTTTAAGTGGTCTTCGGTGACATCTTTAGACTGTTCAGAGACTTGGCAGAAATCAAGAAGTCATTCCAGTGTTTGAAACATGAGGAATCGTTTAAGCTGTGTAAAAAAAAAAAAAGTAGGGCTGGCTTATTGTAAAGTTTTGTTTATATTTAAACATTTACAAAACTTTATATTTTGTGGTGTTGTAAATGTTTAGGGGAAGTGAGTGTAGAAGAATATTCTGCTGGATTTTAGGTGCAGCTTTAGGTATTTCCCACCTGAAAGATGCAAATTTTGGCTAAAGATCAATTAAAAAGTGTTCTTTTTTAATTGATGTACTTGCAGTTGGAAGTATATTTTCTGTATTTATGTAGAGAGCTGAGGATTAATGGTGTTATGAGTTGAGAATATAATAAATAAAAATATGAATCTCCTTTTCTCCTTACAGGATATCAATTGCATCTATGCAAGAATCTTTTAATTGTGTGACTCTCCTTTGTCACTGCAGAACTGCTGTTGGCACATCCACTCGGGAATAGCCAGCAGAGGGTTTGAGATACATTTTAATAAGGTATTAAAGAATTAAGTGCTCTCAGCTTCGTGCTGCAGCTCCCTGAGGGTGCAGCTGCCTTGAGGGTGCTTTTGGTGTCTCTCTTCCCTGCTACCTGCTTTCACATGAGCTACAGGGGTTTTTGTCCTCCAGGTGGAGTAGTACCTTGGTCTGGCAGGAACCACGAACGTGCCCGGGATGGAGCCAGGCGTGGGAGAAGAGTGGCTGAGTTACAGGAAAGATTTACACAACTGCCCGTGCGGGTTTGCCAGAGCAGAGGGTTGGTGGGAGGGTGTCAAGGCCAAGTTTTTCAGACGGGTAGGAAATATGTTTGAAGCGGGAAGTCTCGGGACCCCAGAGGCGAAGGGAGACGTGACTGAGAGGGTTATAAAAGTCCAGTAGCTTTGGATGTGAACAGGAAGGATCTCCCCATACGTCGCACGGCAGCCAGACAGGCTGCTCTGAGAGGAGCTGCTTCTGTGCAGCCTCTCTTCTGTTCTCTCTTTTGTTTGTACTGTTTTATGGAAGGAGAGGAGGAGAAACCACTCACCAGCTCTGCCCTGCCTCCTTCCAGCAGTGTGATGGATCAGGATCAGTTGGAGCCCACTCAGCATTTTTGCAGCTGGCCCACAGACTTGGGGCTGTGAGAGCAGGCTCAGGGCACCACAGGGAGCTGGGAACCCCCAGGGGCTGGGTGAACATGCAGATATTTTCCTTCCTCTCCTGACCTGCCCCTTCAGATGGAATAGATTGTTGGTGAACACTTTAACCTGAGTGTAGGGTTTTGGTGTAGATGCTTTCCTACATACCTACCCAGCCTTTCCTTCCTTCTGTGTGATGTGTGGAGGGGGGAGATGCAGTGCCTGTCTCAGAAGAGCTACTCCCATTCATCAGCTCTGCTTTACTGGAAGGGAGGCAGTGGCAAGATGGTTAGAACTCCAGTGCATTTTGCTTGCTGCAAATTCAGATGCCTCAGTGCACATTGACTTCCACGTTAAAGATGGAAACCAGAGTCGTGTGGAGCTGCTGCTCGTGTGCCAGCCAGCAAGGGTTTGTGTTGTTCTACTCTGAAAAGAAAAAAACCACAACCATAAAATCAGTTTTGCAGTCTTCTAGAAAACGCTAGAAGTTTTAGGAGTGTAGTTTTGAGTACAGCTGATTATTCACTTTGTAAGGGGTTGGTATTGTGCACTTTTACTCATCATCTTAGTGTCTTGTGAATGATTAAAAAAATAATTGGGAGACTATGCTTATTTGTAAGGTAGATCAGTTTTACCTGGTAGTGTGAAGGTAATGATAAACTTACAGATGGAGCTTCTTATTCTGAAACACTTAAAACCCCTTAGCATTCAGCATTTTGTTGTAATTTAACCTTTCTTACATCTTTTTAGTAATCAAAGGAGTAAGAATGTGTTCTTAACAATGTAAAAGTAATTTTATATCCTGCAAAGGAGTTTTACATCAGCACAAGTGTAAACTTCTAATTATAAAATAAAAAAAAAAATCTTTGTGTCCTCCTGTGGTTCCCAGGTAATGTCTTCTTCTCAGACATTCTGCTCCTGAGCTGTAAGTCTTTAGTTCAGGCTCAGAAATGCAGCATTGATTTCTCTTTTGAAGTAATTTATGAGTTAAACTTTACTGAATTTAAAGGGATAGTATTCCAGCATGTTTGAGGAGAGAAGTAGAGATGAAGAGGCTGTTTCGAAGGAAAATGCCTTTTTAGGCAATTCAAGTCACTTTTAATTTAATTTTTTTTTACTGTGGTATAACAACTCCTGTTGGTGCTTCTGTAAATGCCAGGTACTGCTGTAGATGGGTCACAGGTCTGCTCCCTCTGCTCAAATACAGACTGGCTTTTGATTTTCTGGCAGGAATTGGTTAACAAGGTTGACAAGGAACTGAACACCCACACTGAATACCTTAGGGGGCTGATGCTTGAGCTACCTCCTTGGTGCTGTTTCTTTAGAAATGTAAGAATAGGTTTTTTTTCTGGAGAAACTTCTCTGATCTATGACCAAGTGGGTTCATGCAGGCACAGTGAGAGCTGGCAAATATTTTACTGTCATCGCTTAGGTGTGACAAAGCCAATTCGCTTTTTTTTTCTAAAACCAATTTTTTCTTTTGACACCTTAAATCTCATGATTATTTTTCATCAAGTTACAGAAAAGATTTGTATCAGTTTCTGCAAATTGGTTCTGCCAAGATTGTGGGTTCGCAGTAGCCAAGGAGTCTCATGATTTCAGGGTAGCAACTTACAGAGCTGAAGAGTATTTTATGGTTAAAGCCAGTTGATTGGTAACAGGAAACCCAAATTTAATCAAAAGCAAAATAGAAGAAAGAAACATAAACAGGAAATGTTGCTGATTTTGGCAATCTTAATAATAATGGCTTATGAACTCTAGAAATGGAGTACAACATCCAGACTTTCACTTCTTAATTCTAGATGTGATTTTTTTTTTTTTTATTATGCATCGTTGAGATATGTAGAGACTTTCAGAGTCTGCTGAGTTTCCTGGATTTTTATTCTGGCCGTTGCCTTGTCCCTTCCTCAACGTCAAGACAACTTTGGGAGTTTTGTGTCTGTGGAAAAAGAATAAAATATTAACTCATATGTTTGTCCTTATAGAACAATCTACTAGTCTCCATACAACTTAATTAGTCCTAATTGTATGCAATGCCTCATTGTTTTTAGTAATGTGCCAAACAAAGAGCAAACAGTAGCCAAATTCTGTTTTAAGGGGACGGTTCAAATAGTTGAAATAGCACCAGTAAAAAAACAGCATGAAGGAGGAGGCTTAAAAACATAAATTAAGTGATAAAGTCATTGTTGGCACAAGAGAAAACACAGCACTGTCAGGTTTATCTCTAGAACAGTCAGTAGAAAAAAATGATTTTTCTCAGATAATGGAACTGTGTGAAGCCTGAAGATTTAAGCTGCATCTGATGGGTTGTATTTGTGTTATTGTAATAAACTGTATGCAGTTGATAGTATTATCTTGAGCTCAAGAATAAATTGATAGTAAGTATTGCCTTTGGAATAAAGAGAGTATGTGTTTATAATTTTTTTTTTTGTTAGAATATTTGGATTTCAATATTAGGAGATGGTGTTTTGAATCTTGGGTTTGCATTTCTGTGAGTATGTGGACTTTCTTCAACTGTAAAAACAGACTTGGCATAAAAATCACTCACAGTCTCTCCTAACTGAGGAACTTGGAAAATTCTTAGGGATTAATTGCAACTCTAGGAAGACCCAGTTAAATAAAGTCAATAGTAGAAGGCTTTCCTTAATACTTATCATGTGTGGGTAGGGCTGTGTTTGCCATGTTTCTGGATGAGGCATAATGTAGTTTATTCCAAGTGGACGCTTCCACTTCAGGGAGGACTTTCCTGAACTGAAAATGCACATTTTCTGTGGTGTGACAGCACAGCTGAGCACTGCTGAACTTCCCTCTGTGGGGGGACACCTGTTCTTATCCTTTCTCAATGTATTTCTGAACTGAGGGCAACTTTAAAATTTCAAAAAGCTGGTTCTTGTGCAAGTACCTCCTGTCTGGAAGTGGAAGTTTCCAGTGTGATACACGGGTAGATCTTTCTCAAAAACAACTTAGTGTTATTAACCCTCCTCTTCAGGTGCAGTTTTCTGCAGCCATGAGGTTGTTTACTCCACTTGAAGACTCCTGAAAGGTGAACTTTCCAAACATTCAGCAGAGCGACTGGAGCAGCAAGTCCCCTGTTTTCCCTTTCTGCTTAGTTTTAAAGCTGACCTATTCTAACTCCCTGGAAAATGTACTTTTCCTGTTAGCTGGCTTGCGCTGCACGAAGCTATAGTTCACTTTGTGGAACATCTTGAAGTCTATATTATTGTAATGGAAGAAGAATGTTAGGAATCTTTTGTGGATTTTTTTTTTTTTTTTTCCCAGCAGAGCTTTCTGTATCCTTGGATCACAGAGAGCAAAGGCTTTTGTAACTTTTCTGTTCCTTAGTAGCAGGCGTTTTCTGATTCGAGGGCTCCGTGATCAATCTTCTCCTTCCTCTCCTGGGAAAATAATTGTTGTGTTGACAATTTTAGGTAAAATACACAACCTTAAATTTTCAGTTTTCAGCTGGTGGCACACCCCTGCTTTACTTTGTTTCTATTTTTCTCCTGGATGGCTTTGTGGCGTTATTCAGCATTACTCCACGCTTTGCATAGTTCTTGCAAACCTGTGGGAATACTGACCCGGCTTTTTCCATCCTGAGTTGCTGTGTGTGAATAAAAAGGCTGAAACAGAGGTCAAAGACTCAGTATATTGAGAGCAACACAATTTAAGAGTTTGGTCAGTGGAAGGTTTTTTTCTTAGATTAAAAGAGGAAGGAGCATTAGAGCTTATTTTGGTTTTATTACATATAAATTTTTTGTTTGTTTTATATTTTTTTAACTTGCAATTTAACTTTCGGAACTTCTCAGCGGTATAAATCTCACCCAACACATCAAAGACATCTTTTGTTAGGGCTTGATAAAGCCTAGAAAAAGGAATGAAGGACTTGAAAAATTTCAGGTGTTTCTGTGATTTTCTGTATGAATTGCAATTTGGTGTTGAAAAATTGTGTGGCTTGAAATAATCATCAGAAAGAGAGGCTGACTTAGTGTGTTCACCTTTTACATAAATGCAGACTCTTTAATGAGGTGGTTTTGTTGCTGTTATTAACTTTATAATTTTCTTGTATTATTCCCTTAATACAGATTTTGATGGAGAACGAAAACCTAAAGCAATTTTTTTTTTTCTTAACTAGATCTGATTAGGTGTAGAACAAGGCTTTGTTGCATTTTTTTAATTTTTGGTTTTAAAATGAACTGCTAACTGGTGCTTAGGAGAAACAGTAGCCAAATGTGAGCACATGAGGAGCGCCAATCTGTGTTGGGGGGTGGTGGTGGTGGTGATTGTTTTTCACTGAAATACAAAGCTGAGATCCCCTTGGCTGTCAAGTGGCAACAGTGCCATTACATTTTTACTCTCCAGCAAAAACGAGTGCTTGAGGCTTGGTTTATTGTTAATTTTGCTGAACGTAAAACACTCCTATCGTTCCTTTTGGTGGCAATTGCAAACACAACTTGTCTCCTTCATGGAAACCTGACCCCAGTACCTTCATATTTATGTCTGGGAATGCTGACTCTGAACTACTTCAGCCTGCTCTCAAGTGGACTGTATTTCCTTAGGAAGCTTTGCAGTCCAGAGACCTTTGTCTCCTTGAAACAAAACTGTTGTTGAGTCAGAAATCATGTGTTGATTCATACAGTATTTTTGTTTTCCCACCTATCAACTTAGGTATGTTTAATGTTAATTAAAAATAGTCTAGTTGTATAACTGAATTGAAAATAGCTTATAGGAGTATGCTTTCCTGTGTTTTACAGCGTATAAATCAAACACAGCTCAGTACTTCACAGGAGCAAATGTGACTCCATAAAAAAAAAGTCATTTGTCTCCTGTTACATATCTTTATAATTTCTAGCTAGAATTATTCTCAAGAACAATCTCTTCTAGTGTTCCCCGGTTATGGCTTTTTGGATAATATTTTTCCTTTTGAAAGGCTTGCTTGATACTTGAGTTGATGTTTCACACTAGTAGTTTCTTGGTCTGTTTTAAAAGAACTCCATCAACCTTGTTGCATGTTTCCTGTAGTTTGCAGTCAAACTTATCTGCTGCCATAGCAATCTAATCTTTGTGTTCTTGAATAACGCTATTTAAAATTTTTTGCTTGAAAACTGGCTGTGGTTTTGGTTTTATTCACTCTTGAGCTGTGAGAATGACATTATGCCCCTTGGTTAAAAAATATATCTTAAAATTGACAAGTGGACTATGTCAGCTCAGCTTCAGCAGGTCTGGGTACGTGCATTCATTATGTCAGTTAATTACGACTACTCCAAAGAACACAAATTGGCAGGTGACAGGGCAAGTAGTAGACTTGATTTTTCTATTTGGTTCACTGACATTCCTTCCAGATTACTAAGATTTCCTTGTCACTTGAAAAGTGAGTGTTCTGGCAAAAGCTTTATGTAAGCATGAAACACATGGGCAACACTTATAAAAACTGGGATATTTAGTGAGTACAACATGTTGAGAGATGTTGCACAATGTTTAGCCCATAGTGCTTTTTTTGTGAATAGGTAGTAATGTCATTCAGTGTTTGGTGATACGAAAATGGCAATTCTTTAGTTGTTACCCAATGACTGCCCAGGGGATTTGTGGTGCATTGCAGGTTGACTTTGAGTATTTTTAGAGGAGTAGGGTGGTATGCTGCCCGAGTAAAGAGGCACTTACGAGGGTACTTGAGGCAAATATGCATACAAAAGCAAATGTAAATATAGACTTCAAGAGCATCGTTTATGCTGGTACATGTCATGTTGGGATATGCTAAATGCTTGCCACAATGTTTCCCAACATTTCCCCATGTATTATGAGGTGTGCCCTGCCCTGAGCAGCAGACACTTAAAAATTGGCCACTGGAAATATTAATTCACATCTGAGATAATATGATGTATTAACTTTCTGCTACAGGCCAAGTTTGGACTAACTTGCTTATTTCCTCTGTGTATAACCTTATTACTGTGTAAATACTGCAAAAGGAGTTCACACTTGAGATAATATAGAAGAAAAAAACACTGACATGAATTTCTACAGAAAGGATCCAAATTGAATGGTACTGAGCAAAAATAGTAAAAAAAAATTGTTTATGAAAACAGGATTACATTAAATCAGCTTCAGTAACATCTTGCTACTTGATCTGGTTTTGTTTGCAAAAAATATTTCTTGAGCTAAAGCCCCCACACAGGAACTGGAGACAGAAGTGGGCCAAATATTAGTTCCTTACTTGTTATTGTTTGTTTTTCTAGATTTTGGCAGAAATTGCACATTCTTTGTTTTCATTTTTTGCTCCCCCACACTCGACATTTTGTATCTTAGGTTTACAAATTTCTTTCCAGTTTATTTTGCATGAACTTACTGGGTTTTGGTGTTGTATCAGTTCTTCTAAGCACGACTTCCCTGAGTCTTGAAAGTGGAAAAGATGAGTTTAACTCCAGCCATAGTCAAGGCTCCGAGATAAATGAGTTGCGTAACTCAGAACCTCGGTTGTCTAACCACAAAACAATGCTTTCTTGTTTACTTGTGGTCGTTCATTTAGCTTAAGCATTTCCTGCACTGTATCACAAGGTTGTGTAAATGGAGTTTTGTAGAGTTTTCCTGGCTTATACATTTCTTGTAAACAACAGTTGTAGAAATAGCTTTGAGTCCGTAAAAATACAAATTAGCTCGCGGGGGGTGGGGGGTGAGACACCAGTCCTTGAGATTGTGCACTGTGGGCAGTGATTTGCTTGTGTGTAAAAAGAAAGGAGTCTTAGGGCTTGAGGAACATATTTTGGGCCTGTTTGTGTAGGCAACAGAACTCCAGCTCTCCCCTTCCTGACTGGTCCTTAAAGGCCTCAGTGTTGGAATAAAAGGTTCAGCAGCCCACAAAGGCCGGCTTTCAAATCTGGGTACACACACTCCTGAGTGATGTTTATTTAGAGTTAGTTGGGTGCCCGTAGCATTTTTGGGGTAGGTTTGAGCAGTCCAAGGGACTAGGAGAGGTTCCACCCCTCTGCAGGGTTTGCTTCCTGAATACCGAGAAGCGCAAACGTAGATCGCTCCCTTCTGCAAGCGCGGCTGGTTCAAAGGTCCTGCCAGGACTCTGCAGTCCCTCAGGAGCATTTCAACTCCCTCAAGGCAGGACTTGGCCTCTAGGAGATGGGAATCACAAGGAATCCAAGGGTTAATACAGCTGGCTTCCTAAAGACCCCTCTGTTCAGAGCCTTGGGGTGGGGGGAGCTTTTTGCATTTCTGCACATCTCTCGTGTAGCCAGAATACATAGTTTGGAAACCAAGAAAAACTAACTTGAGGCGTGTTGCTGTGCATGGAAACGTGGCCCAAAAATACATATGGGATTTGATGGCTGAGCTATAAAGTTGGTGATAATCTTTATTCCTATGGCATGCTCATATATTTTATTTAAGTACTGCAAAATTTACATCCTTGACTAATTTTGTTTTCCTGAGATCAGCCCAAATTTGGGAGGAGTCCCCATGTGAAGATGGCTAACAACCCAGATCAGTGCTTTAAGGTGAATGGGGCAGTGAAAACTTGTCATCCATGTGCAGTCTCAGTGATGTGTGCTTCCAGCATACCTGTGTTTAATTTCAGAAAGAGCTTTGGGATCTTTGAGGGACAAATCTCAATAGCATTGAGGTATTTGAACAAATATCCCTGCACATTCTGCCAGGTTTCGGTTTGGTTTGGTCTTTAACCCTTAGGTGAGTAACTTAAGGTCTCTTTCTGCTGATTCTGTAGTACACAGCATGAGCTCAGCCTCATAATACCTGAGCCATCATGCATTTTTGGGAGGTATTTGTCTCTAAGGCGTTCTGGAGAGGCTGGTGGATTTATAGCACCTTGAACTGAGCAGTTCTCAATGAATTGGTTATGAATACGTGATGTCGCTGCTTGCTTGTGTAACTTGAAATTCTGCTTTATGTGCCACCTTACACTTGGTTTGGCAAATTTAATTGTTGTTCAGGTGAACTTCACAGGGTTGTGCTACCGTTCAATGAATTTTTCATAGAAGATGATTTGATTTACTTTGCAAAATACTTTGGTAATAAAAAATACTTTTGGCAATTAAGATCTGCTGCCAGTGTAAGTGCAGAATTTCTTGCAGAGCTGTATCTTTTTGTCCAGAAGACTTTCCCCTGGTGCCAACTCAGAGCCGTGTTTTTCTGGATACATGCATTGGCTGTGACTCAGTCCGGTACTGTTTATATCTGTAGCGTTGACTCAGTGAAGAAGCAGGTGGGATTTCCCAAATGGAATAATTTAGCTTAGGAGATAAAATGAATTTAACTGTTTTACTTTGTTGTTGTTTAACACTCTAAATCCAGAATGCTTTTGCTTTTCTTAAGCTAGCTGTCCTCTTTTCTGCTGAATAGTCCCCAACTGTAAAGTAAAAGCTAATAGATTATCCTTGACAGCTGATGCAGCCCACATCTCCTAATGTGGCATGGTTTGAGCTGGTATGATGCTAAGGCTTTTGCAGTGTAAACCAGTGCAGGCTTTTATCTTACTGTAAACTGTGTCTAGAAACCCTAATTGTACAACTTGACGTTCTTCATTCACTCTGTGTATGTTTTTATTTATATGCATGCACATAAATGGAATCATTTCATGCTTTTGGCAGCTCTATATAGCAGTTGTGTTTTTTAATATGGGAACTGTTCATAAGAAAAAATATCATGTAGATGTTGAAAATGTGGACATAAAACCAGCTGTGAAAACAAAACTTGTTCACCTTTACCACAAGGTCTAGACTTCTGTTGTGCTTTGATCTTACCTAAACAATTACTTCATTTCCTTAGCTTCTCAAAAGCAGAAAGATCTTGGTGTTGTGAGTAAACTTTAGTTTGGCAAAGTAATTTGTAGTGCTGTGGTTTGGTGCTGATACATAATTAGGTTCCTTGCCTAGCTAATGCATGGAAAAATGGGTGACAAATTGGCTCATGCTTAGCTGTGGTGAAACACAGGTCTGAACTTGATGTATGGATAAGTTTATTTCCTCTGCTTCCACCCTTTGGGGAGATCCATCCCACTCTCTCTTCCTTACACATCTGCTTTGCAACTTCCACAGGGATGTTATTTACACAGCACTGTTTGTTCTTTTCTGAAACAGATGAACTTGTTTCCTCCAAACGTTATCTGTGGTGATATCCAAAAATAAGCTAAACTGGGACAATTTTTTACTGTCTCTAAAGGTATGAACAAGAGAAATTGAGATGTGCAGTATATTTCTGTAAAATGGGTTGTGTTAAAATGTGATTTTTACCTTTTTTTTTTTTTTAATTAGCTGAATGCTTCAGTGCCTTGCCCCACTGCTTCTGCCTGTACTTATTTAAATCTGTTAACATCTTATGCTTTTTTTCCTGAATTTTTAAAAACTTTTTGTTCTTTGCTACTTGGTTGTTTATATATTTTGATAATCAGGAGAACTTTTTTTCATCATAGTGAAAGGAAAAGGTTAAAGGAAAAAACAATGCCAAGCAGCCTGGGTGTGTGGATTTGCAAGTGTGGCCTTTTTCACAGGAGGTGTTTCCAGCTGTATAGATGTGCAGAAGCAGGAGCACAGATGCCTAGAAAAGAGTTTGCAACGTGTGTCCTTTAAAATCTCTGAGGCTGTTGTTTTTTTATTCTGATAAGGAGACTGAAATGGAAAGAAAGTGGGTTTTGGACAGAAAAAGGGAACTGTTTGTGTTTTGTTGTCCAAATATTCCAATTGCATCCAGGAAGATAGTGTGGGGTTAGTTGGCTTTTGCAAAAGGAAGAGACTTCTTAATTCCCAGTAATGTTTTTTGTCCCTGTTGAGTGTATTTCAGAATCTTGTTCAATGTGATGGGGCCAGATACACACAGTGTCTCATTACTCTTGGAAAAGGCCTCAGCTCAGTGTGTAACCTGCATTGCAACAATCTTAAACTGGTTTCCTGTATAAAGCTTTGTCTTTGACTTGGTCTTGGCTTCTCTCCTGCAACTCCACATCTGTGAATGACTCATAATAAGCAGGGCCATCAGAAAAATAGTGTGTACATTTTCATCCAAATCTGTAGGGCTTTTGTTTCTAATTTTTTTTCAGCCTTGCTGCATTCTTCCCTCCCGTGTAATGAATCACACGGTGCCTGTACACACATACCTGACAACAAAGGTGGCTGTGCATTGGAAGCTGAACTCTAAACAAACGGAAAAGAATATCCCCAGCCATCAGTCTGCTGAGAGCAGAGCTTTTGTGTTTGGCAGGTATCCTCTGTCAGCCCCTGGGGCACTTATGATATTATGATTTTCTTTCCTTCTGTACTCAGCAAGTTGTGTTAAATGGGTACTCTGGCTTGGGGGCAGAGTTGGATCTGTTGGGCACTGGCAGCAACTGAGGTTCTGCCTCCTGAGGCACTCTAGGGATTTTTTTTTTTTTTGAGCCTACACAGCATCCAGTGACTCAAGAAGGCAGTTCTGCTGCAGAGCTTGTTAGGAAAATGCCAAACCAAGCTCTATATCTCTTACTTGTCCTACCCTCACACGAATGCTTTGGCTGATGTCCCGGTGTGTGACAGCACAGGGGGAGCTCAGTCAGCTGTCCTGTCCCCTTTGGAGTGTTGACAGTGCTGGACTGAAGGGAAGGGGCAAAATGCTGGAGCCTCAAAGCTGGGTCCTTGTCTTACATATTTTCCTCTCACTGAACACCTTCCTAGGGAACAACAGCCCCCAGAGTTGGAGCAGGTGATGTGCATGGCAGCTCATGCACTACTGATGATGGGGGAGTCAGCTGAGGTAGGCAAGGTGAAAGTGGGGCTGGGGTGGCTGCACCCTCCCACAGGGTTTTGTTCTCCCTTGTGTCAGAGAGGAAGACTACAGTAGTGAAGTTGGTTGCTGGTATAAATATTCATAAATTCTATTGCTGTGATGCGAAATATTTTATAACAGCAGTGGTTTGAATGGGATGTTGGTGAGGTTTTCCTCCAGCTATCAGAGCTGCCCTTCTCCGGCTGTCTCCTCCAAAACTGCTGCTCTTTGGATCATGGGTCAGGGGAATTGATGACATCTAAGCTCTGTTAATTGTGGGAGAGTGCTCTTGCTGACTTCATGGCTGGCTGCAGGCTGCTGCTGTCAGTTCCTCGCTACAAAGGATTTGGAACAAATTAATACAACGTGAAAATTGTTTCTGGCTAGCCTATCGTTTTGGCCACAGGCTGCCATATTTCCTGGAAAATTGAAATCCAGAAAGGCATGTTTGAAGGAAGGGAGACAATTAACTAAGTCTGTGGATAAAATAATAAAAGCTAAACCACATCTTTCCTTTATACCTCTCAGTGGAGGTGACACTTTTGGGATGTTAGTCTGACTCCAATTTGCATCTTTCTGGAGAGCAGCTTGGCCATGGAGTATGGGAAGGTTGAGGTCATGAATGCTTTATTCTTATATATTTAGGTAGCAAAAATGCTTTATGAACATTAAAAGCATAGACTCAAAATCTCTCCCCACCTTGTGGCAGTTGGGTACACTTTTGACCTTGATACTCTCCTTTTACAGTACCAGTAAACCTGACATGAAAAATTTGTGTTAGTTTGAGACACCTTGTTTTCAAGAAAATTCTAAGTGAAGTTGTGCTTTGCTTGGCTTTGTTTTTCATGTTAGACGTCAACTGAATTTTTATTAGGTAAGGAACTTCCTACCAGCCCTCTGCTGATCCCGGAAACTGGGCCATTGGTTTAATCTCTGGTCATGGAAATCAAGGATTCAGAAGGACTTCGTAAGGAAAGATGCAGGGTATGATTTTGGAGGTATTTTTCAACTTGAGGGATTCTATGGCTGATAGATGGTGACTTCCAAAGAGGGTCTTTTCCCACTTCTTCATGATTGAGCAACCAAGTACTCTAAAGGAGAAAAGGTTTTGGTTTCAATGGAGGTTTTGACAGTGAAAGGTGAGAACGGGCTCTAGAAATGCCAGCATCAAACTGAAGTTGAGAAAAGCTTGGATGAAGGAACAGGAGGTTGAAGACTTATTTTAGAAATATCAGCTGGCATGTCTGCTATGGGAAACAGCAAGGTCCTCCAGTGCATCTGAAGGATGATGTGGGAGACTTCCAGGAATATTTTACCCAGTTATAGAGATGGAGTGTTTTTGGCTTTAGTGCTGAACAAGTGTTAGTCTGAGGCAGCTGACAGAGCAGTTTTAATCAGGTAACACAGTGCTGACAGCTACTCAGGGTTCCTGGGTTTGTTCTCAAGAGCAGCTGGCAGAGAGCAAAGCAGTCACTTTATTATCTTCACTAAAATCCTAAATCTTGTGCTGTGCACTTGCCTGTGCTCCATGTCACATAATTGCTCTGTGGTTGTGTGGATGAGCTCAGCCCATCTGTGCCTTTGAAAGGAGGGATTTCTAACAAGGAAAAAGGGGCTCCCAAAGCAACCCCAGCTTCACAGCCTGCGTTCAAGCTGTGACTTGTCTCAAAAATGAATAAACAAACAGACTTTCTCTGTGCAGAGCCTTGGCAGACAGCATTCTCCCTAGAGATAGATTTGTTTTGCAGAAGTGGAAAAATGTGTTAATTATTGAAAATTTACAGTTGTTATGTATTAGATTATTGGTTCTAGATAGACTTCTATAGTTATGCAACTCTAAAAATGATGATGGAATGGTCAAGCCTTCTGGATAACACAAGGATTTTTAAAATTTGTTTTTTCTTTTTTTTTTTTTTCCCCCGTTATGCTATTAGTCACCCAATCTGTCAGGTCTCTACTAAAACTACGACCAAGTCTCTAGGATATTTGTTCAAAATCAATGTCTTTTTGGTATTTTTTTCTTGTGCTCTTTTTTGACAATTTATGTGGAGGTAGTGAAAGAAAGCCCAGTTTATTTTCAGCTTTCCCTTTTTCTCCATGTTGCTGTTCTCTTTATTCATCACTAAAGACAGATGAGTGAAACTCCATGAATTTTTGGTTGTATAATTGGTTTTAATCATTTGCCGACAATTTTAATTTTTAATATCAACAATTTGGTTTTAAAATAGCATGCTGGGGAATAAAAGGCTATTGAAAAGTAAATACTCTAGTAAGTGAATATGCCTAATAATATATTGCTCATCATTCTGTATTGTAGAGGAAATGTGGCCTTAAGGGCAGGATGAAGAATAGGGATGTCTCACCTGTCTGTGCTTACAAGCACATTCAGGTGACATGGGCCTTGACCAGGAAAACCTCGTCCAGCTAGAAAGTAGCCCAAAAAGAGGCTGTAGACACCTGACTTCTGAGGGGGTATTTCAACAGCAGGGTAAAAGCATCCTGTGCTCAGCCTGCTTTTTCCCCAGCGCTATTTTGTCTGTCAGAAGTTACAGCACATCTGACCTCTTTATGGATAACTAAGCAGTTGGATATTGAGTTCCTCCTAACAGGAGATAGAGTGGAACCCACCCAAAAATGCCCAGATATTAAACAGTCTATTGTCGTTTACTAAGCACACTGAAATTCTTCCAGTTCTTCCTTGGCTGCTCAAAAATGCTCCCTTTTGAACATTGTAAGTTTGTTTCATGGCTATGTTTTTGTTTGCACTGTTTGTAAATTTTTTTCCCTGACTCCTTAATAAGAGGTGATGCTTGTTTTCATCCAAGAGTCCTTTTGTCACAGAATATGTAGACATTAGATAGTTTTGGTAATATTCTGGATACCATGTGGGTCCTGGCCTTCTCATTAATGTTTGTCATCATGCTATGTGGACAGGTGTGTTTTGCCAGTTTTCTTGGTTGTTGAACGTTCTGGGAACTTCTCAAGAATCTTGGAGTTTGTCTCTCTTTGCTCAGCCCCCTTTCCTGATCCCTCCAGTTGATTCTGAGCAGCCTGTGGTGAACATCCTCAAAACCTAAAGGTTGCTCTGTGTATGAGTTTAAGGAAGTTGTAATGTCTGATTTTCTTTCATTGTCTTTGAAAAACTTGGACATATCTATGAAGCCACTGAAGACCCTGAAATACTGAGATGACTGTGTGTAACAGGTTACTTAATGAAGTTTATAGTCATAAATAAGGTTAAAAGAACAGGTAATCTTATTGAAAAGCCAATTATTAGTCTTGAATTCTACTTTTCATGAAGTCTTCTTGTTTGTTTGGGCCCTGTTACTTCTCTTACCAGACCTGTTCATTTTAGCTGAGCTGTCTCTCTGACTTCTTAGTTCCTAAGCTGAAAACTGGAACTGAGACTGGCTTTGCAATTACAAGAAAAATGGAAAATCATTTTGTTTGGATTTCAGCAAATTCAATTTAAGGTCAGATTTTTATTTTTTTTTTTCTTTAACAATGTGTGTTCTATCTTTTTATTCCTAAAGGCATATTTTCAGCAATTTGGCTTAACTCTGTGGTCATGGGGGTGGAATTCTTTATCTTGGCTTGATATAAGGAAGCTTTCAGAGTATGTGTGGGATAGTGTCTGCCTTCGTGCACAGCAAAACATAATCTTTTTGTCAGGTGGTTTCTGGTTCGATGAAAGAAGGTTTTGGTTCTGTTTCTTTGTGTCTGATAAGCTCTGGCTTTCAATACAAATAACTGTCCATTTAACTTACAAATTAATACTAAATAAAAATCAGTGTGGTTACGTAGCTGGCATGGAAGTTTCAGAAGAAAATCAAACCTAATTAATATGAGGACAGTGTTGACATAAGTGTTATGAATTCTCATTCAGTGGATAGGAAAGGTAAATTTAATACCTTCAGGTATATTATTCTAGAGTTTCTTGCTAAAATTAAAATATCTCATTATCTGCCCTGTTAAAGAGTATTTTGATGGAAGAAATGATTTTGTTTCATTATAGCTGAGACCTTAAAAGCAGAACATGCCTTTTTTTTTCTCTCTCCTGTTTTGAAAATGTAGTCTTTCAGTGCAAACAGAGCAAGAAGTTTTGACACTAATCAACATAACCAACAAATATTACATTGAGTTTTGCATAGCAAGAGTTTGGAAAATAAGATACAAAGCTGATGTATGAGATCAACAAAGTTATGATAATACACTGACTAAGTCAAGTCTCTAAATGAGTCTTGGGTTCAGTTCCTGTAAAATATGATCTGTATTGTAATAATTTTTTAAATGATAAAATAACATTTGAACTGAAAGTTCAAATTCATTTTCCATGTGAACTTAAAAGAAATTACAATTGGGCTTTTTTATGATTTGGTGATTAAGTAGACAAATGGTCTACTTCATGGGTACCATAACAGTTAACACCTGTTTCAACTGTTTTATATTTGTATTGGATGGAACCTCAGCAATCCAATATGTCATGAAAAGCAAAAACCTAATATAAAATATTTCATGGTATGGAAGAAATTATAATAAACAGAGTATAGCTTAAAATATAAAATGCTTATTTTGCACATTGACATAGGTTTCATCTGGATTTCTGAAACCAATGTTACAATTTTGTGTAAATGTAATCCCAGTATTTGTGCAGGTTGGTTAAGTAATTATTCAATACCGTGAAATAAATACTGTCTCTAAGAAAACAATATTTCCTGAGTTGCAGAGGTTGGCAGAAATGAATCAATTTGCCAGTCAGAAGTCAAGTACACTGTGTTAATTAATACTTGGTTTGTGGTTTCTCTGAAATCTGCTTTGGGGACAGGGACCCCTCACTGGCAGAAGGGTGGAGTGGTCTCCTAAGGCAGGTAACCAGGCATGGCTTTCCAGGGTTCGTGTGAGAACCTTCTCAAAGCACTGATACCTTCCTATTTCTCATTAGGGACACTCTGAGCAGTTGTCCTTGTGCACATTTGTTTGAGTTCAGGGAGTACTGTCATTGACTTGGTTGTGCTTTTGCTGTAGAATGAACTGTTAGAAAGTTAACTGCTCTTCTCCTTTTTTTTTTTTTTTCTTATGTTTGTGGTCCCTGGTCCTGCAGGCAGATGAGCCTGTGGTTCTGGACAAGACTTAACAAAAAGGATGATTTTGTCTGCTGCTTCTGAATTTCTGGTTGCCTGAAGAGCTTCAGCTGCCAGAGCTGCCAGCTGAGGGACCCCAAAGATCTCCTCCCCTCTGCCCTTCCCACCTCAGTTAGACCAGGGAGCTCCTCCAGTAAATGCTGTTTTTTCTGCCAGGTATGAAGCTAGACCTGATGGCTGCAAAGGAAGCTCTGCCATCAAGTGAAGGAGAGCAGCAAGAGCTTTGGCTTTTGGCTGATTACAGTGTTCTTATAAAACTAAAGTTTGTCTTATCTTCTGCAGGTAACTACTTGGACCTCTATTTAAGCATTCTTTCAGTGGCTGAGGATAGTGGGGCTCTAGTGACCTGCATCTCTAGGAATAAAGCTTGGAAAGTGCTTCTTAAAAGTTACTTGAAGTGGAATTTGGCAAACCATTAGATAACTGTGTTTGTTGGCATAATATTTCCTGGGTTAGGGTTAGTGATGGTAACTTAAGTATTGAGCATTAGTGTCGCTTCTTAGTGTTTTTTGTTACTGGGCTGGTGTTTTGAAATCATTAATTTTGAGAATCGTTAATTTAATTTACAAAGTCAGAAAATGTGAAACTTTGTCTATTAAAATCTGAAAGCTTATTTCAAATTTGAGATGGGGCTGTGTTGTGCCTTCCATAGCAGCACAGGTACAATGCTGCTGGTGCTCTCAGCCTCCTACAAAAGGCTTATTCTCTTGGGTGTTTCACAACTTGGAAACTTAATGCTTTTTTGAAGAAAGTTTGGCTTCATACTAAAATTTTAATTACTATTAGTAAGATTACTAAAATAATCTGCCGGAGTGCATCCATCAGATGTAAGTTTCTGGAGCTTCTCAATATAGTGTTTCAAAAGTGAAGTTTATTTTCAGAGTCAGGGTTAATACTCTCAAGATTTGTTTAGAAAGAAGTTCATCTTGGGCTGTGATGACCTAGCAGACTTTTTTTTTCCTAAACACAAATTCAAGTTTGCTTTTATCTCCGTTTATCTGATTTGAGGTAAACCTCAATGGCTTACTGAATTGCAGCTGCTTGCAGTGAGCACCATAAATGGTTTGGGCTCTTAATGACTTCTGCATAAATTTGGTAAGTCTGGAATGATTCTCTTGCTCGTTTCCCTTCAAAAGATGCTAGCTTTGTCTTGTTGAACAAAATCTATTTAGCCTCTCAATTATAAAAGAAATTGATAACTTTCCCCTTGTTTTTAGCTACTCTTACTGTTTTCAGAAGTGCTAGAACTGCCTTTGCCTGTTTTGGAGGGGAAGAAAGGCTTCAAGACCAGTGTCACGTTTCACGCACCTCTTGCAAACTTCCTTCACCTATGGGAATAAACATAGGTGAAAATGTATGTAATTGTGGGTAGCATCACAATTCATGAACTGCTGTTGAAATTAAAGTTTTCTTAACTGTAATTTCTCCTCAGAAAAATAGGAAACTTTAGGAAATAAAATGGAGGAGTAAATAGATATAATTGGTGCAAAGAGCTACAGTAAAAGGAAGGGAGGGGAGGCAAAAGGAGGCAATAGCTGGAAAATAGTTAACCTAAAATGAAACATAATATATTGCTTCACATATTTCATCTTCAGATTTGAGACTTTTTTTCCTTCTATAGTAAAATGTATCAGTCTAAGTGTAACTCAATTTAAGACGCAGCTCTGAGCACTTTATTTGTTCAGTGCACAATGGAGATGGTAGTGACTAGATCACCTTTATATAGAAAAACAACTGAATGAAAAATGGTCAGAGTGATACCTCCTCATGCATTAAATTGTGCTGCAGCTTGGACACAAAGTGACAAAATGCCTATTGCAGTGTGTCTCTCTTATGTGAAGAGCTGCTTTGAGGTACAGACCTTCAACTTCTGTCTTTCCAAAAGCCCCAAACAGTCTTCCCTGCCTTCTCAGAGGTATCATGAGATCTGACAAATGGATTGTCATAAAGTATCTTATGTGTTGAAAGGTATCTTTATAGCATGATGTAACAACTAAACCCACTGGGTACGAACTGAAGATGTTTCTAAAGTGCCATTTGCTCCAACTTCTCTCCTGTCTGTACTGTTGTGGGGTTTTTTTCCATGAAACCAGTTTAGGATGTTTGCATTCCCTCTTCTTACTTTGTCTGTGCTTGTTGGATTCTATCAGTTGTTCTATCAGTTGTTGTTGGGGCTGAGCTGTAAATCAGGTCACCAGGATGATTCAGATTAAAAATAAACTACAATAAAAAGCTTGGAATTCGCTTTGTCAGCACTTAAATGCCCTGCAGAGCATCACTGCTATTATCTAAGCCATCTCTTGTTTGTATTCAGTTTAGAAATCAGGCATTTGCAGCTGGAACAAAAAATCTGTCTATTCCCAAAACTGCAACTTCAGCCTCACATCTGTCATGTTCTCATCTCTAGTTTATCTCCTGTACCCTCTGATTAAAAGCATCTTGGTCCCCTGTTTCACTGCAAGTAGTGTGGTGGTACTCCTCTCTTCCTAAAAGCTTTTTATG
Source organism: Empidonax traillii (assembly GCF_003031625.1). Taxonomy (NCBI): domain Eukaryota; kingdom Metazoa; phylum Chordata; class Aves; order Passeriformes; family Tyrannidae; genus Empidonax; species Empidonax traillii. Next base: position 38,553 of record NW_020956994.1, read on the forward strand.
GCTATTCCAGAGTTAATGGAAAACTTGTAAAGCAACATGTAAAGCCACTGTGAAGTGGCTGCTTCGAGGAAGTTGTGGGTTGTTTTTTTTTCTGCTGGTATTGGTAGCTTGTAAATCTGAAAAACTGAAATCTTCCCTGATTGTTTTCTCTGCTTCTGGGAAACCTTGTTCTGGTGAAACATGCACCAGTTTTCTCATACAGGCACTTCAGGGTTTTGAAGGAGAAGAGGGCATTATTTTCTCAGACTTGTGGAATTGAGGAGTCAGGAATTGCTCTGGACAGGCTTCATTTGCTGCCTCTGCTCTGGCTCCACTTGAGTTAAATAACATGAACTTCTGAACTGCACTAGATAAAACCTCCTAGTGTGCACTTCCTCCATGGTATTTAAGTGTTGTTATTGATATTTTGAGAAGCCGATTTCAAATGGAGTGGCACTGCTTCCTCTGGGCTATGATAAGTCATCTCATGCATCTAGCCTGTGTCTGCTCGCTTGCATTTGTTATTAAATTGTGTTAGCTGAGTTAACATTAGCTTAAGAGTTTGGAGTTGCTTGTGTAATTGGAAGAGAGCAGAGAACTAAGGAGTGGAAACTTAGTTTTGAAGCCAGTGGTGGGGTGAGCTGGAGGTTTGGTTTGTACATGAGAAATTGAGCAAAATCGTGATAGGCTTCTCGAGTAGCCCCAGTACTCTGTTTGGAGGCATCCTTTTCTCCAGGGAAAAGGAAATTGTCCTCTTCAAAATCAGTTGGAGCTGCTGTGTTTTGAATTGGTTGGTGGGTCTCAGGTTGGAACACAGATAAGCTACAACGTAAGATGTATGCAAACAGTTGTATCGTTTTAAGTGCAGTCATGTACATTAAATTTGCAGTTATGGGTTTAAATACAGGTGGGAGATGAGCCAGACCCTAACCCAGGTCTTGCTCCTGAAATCACTGAATGTTGCAATAGCTTCCTGTGAGCTTCCAAGCTGTGTTGTACAATGATGCTGTGTCCTGCTGTTGAGGTGTGAGCACGGTATCGAGCAGCACTAACAACTGTTTAGACTTTTTTGGCACTTTCTCAGTCTCAATAAACCAAATGGCAGTAGCTCTATACTTCAATATAAAAAATAGCACAATAGAGGATCAGGTTTTTTTTAATGTTATTTTTTTTTTTGGTCTTGTTTTGGTTCTAGTTTTTGACCTTGATATAGCAAGTCTTGTGCCCTCCCAGCTGTCTTTTGATCCTACTGTTAGAATTGTGTGGCAAAGTATGTTCTGTGACTGACTTGTTGTACTTACACCATGTGTACTTTCTAACTAAAATACGCATCAGTGTGTTAGAGCTCCAGTATGCAAATGCAAACATCTGTTTGGACTCAGCAAATGACTTGCAAAAGGTTGATCTGGTTATTAGTCAGTTGTTGACAAATGTTTATTGCATGGGAAAAAATTACCCAGAGTACATGTACTCATGGAGAATTTCTATATGTAAGCCTGTAAACTTTCTCCTATGTATTTAGTGACCAGATCTTGCTTTTGTTTTACAGCTGCTGCAGAGGGCAAAGGGAAAAGTGGGGAAGACTTTTTTCAGAAGGTAAGGTATTTTAGTTCTATGACAGCAGCTGACTAGAGGAGAAATTATTGCTCATTCATGAGATGAACTAATTAGACTTCATGTGCAGTTTCTACTGTGTTGATCACATTTTAAAAGATGTTTGTCACTTAAAGTGTCTGTTAGCCACCAACCATGCATGGGATGTGATGAGAAATAGGATCTTTGGTGTATGCTGCTGTCATCCCTGCACAACAACCTCTTAATAACTTAACAGTTTTAAGAGTTCTTTAACTGACAGTGTCAAAATATGCATTGTCAAATTTTGTTCTACTTAATAGCAGGGTAGGTTAATCCAGAAGATATTGTGAGGTGGTCTTAAGGATTTTCTCTCTGTGGATAAATGCTGCATCCTGTTATTGAAAAACTGACTTGCAACCTCTTGTGATATTGTTGGAAGTGTAAATATTTAGTTGAGAAATGCAAAGGCCTTTTAAGAAAGAAATGCACAATCCACAAAGTCATTCAATAAAGTTTGTGGTTAGACAAGAGACACGGAAGAACAGAAAAAAAAAAATCCTGCAGCAACTAAACTACAAAGAGAAACATGGTCAAGAATAATGACTTGGAAATAACTTCTACAAGGCATCATGGTATTGGTTTATTGCTGTTTGTGTTTTTTTCCAAGAATAATGTGCAAAATATTATTAACAAATTGCATGTGAAGATCTGCATGCTGTTAAAAAATGAGCTGTTTTATCTTGATGCTTTATACTGAAATGTCTTGACACTCCTTATTGACTTGTAGTCCGTTTAAGTGTTTTGTTGTACTTTTTATGTTTTCCTTATATTTATAAATGGTACTTCCAAAAGGTCTCTTTAGATTCGAGAGAATACTTGGTCTTTCACATGGTTGTCAGATGCTTTGATGAAGGTTACTGGGGAGGAGTATGTATGCTGCCAAAAAGTTTGGTTTAGGAAGAATTTTGTAGGAGTCTTCAGATTTATGTTGCTCTTGACTGACCGTGATATTTTTCCAATCGTGGTGCTTGTGCTCAACTGCCCAATATTAGTGTGCACAGAGGGAAATGTGTCAATAACTCTTCCTTAGGATTTTACTAAAATGCATGGTTTCTTGCTGAGACAAAGCCGAGCCATAGCTGCAGCGTGTGCTTCCTTCTGCACACTATTCATTTAACCACATTGTTTTCTCTCACTTGTGTAAATCTGATCTCTGTTCTTGAAGCTGTGGATAAAGTATTTCCTCTGCGTGGGGTTGAGTGACTTTTATATTTTCCATGTGTACATGGATACCTGGTTATTTACTGCAGTGATGATGTACCTTAGTTATGTAGTTATTACTGTAATAGCAAAAAAACCACTATTTTGAATTCAACAGGAAAGCAAAATGTGCTGAACTTGAAGTATTTGAATAAAAGAGTGCACTACTTATATTGATAATACAGTGACTGTCTTGGCATTAATATCTCATTATATTTATGCACAGATATGATATGGGCACAGCATGGGTGCTGCCATGGGTTCAAGCTGCTTCGTTTTGACATCAACTCAGTAGTGCAGATTCCTGAAGTTTCTAAGTACATATACACAATAGTAAAGCTAGTAAAACCAGATGGAAACTATCTTCTTTGAGCTTTCTTTTGTTGGAAGAAATCTTTGGACAGTTGCTCATAGCTTACTCACTGTCTCTGTCTGTGCAATTTCCTTTAATCAGACCTACCCTTTTTCCTTTCTCATGTGAAATGAATAAGGCAGAGTATCTGGAGGTAAAATGAAGAACATTTTCACGTGTTTCAGGTTGTGTAGTGAGGAAGAAAGTGATTTGTAGCATTAAAAACACGTTGCAAACTAAGGCAGGAAGATACTTTCAAGAACTTGACATGAATTTGAAGCTATAGCACATCCTTTTTTTTTTTTTTTAAAGCAGTTTTGGAAACGAGACTCCAGGACATTATTGGCAGGCTTTTGAGTGGAGCAGGGAGGGGGGGAAGTGCAACATTCAAGAGACACATCAAGAACTTAAAAGTATAATTTGCATGAATAATGCAAATAATATTATTATATAGTATTTTCTGATGAACTAACCTCAGTGCACTGGAGTTAACTCTTGAGTGGAAGTGGTGTGAGAGGTGAAACAAGTTCCCATATGAATGTTGAAATGACAAGTGAAGAGGCAAAGGTTTGAGAAGGTGTCAAGACATGCAGACGAAGAGGGAGGAGAGAGGAGGCTGGTACTGGTGTGAGTGCTGGCAGATGGCTCTGGAAGGGGCTGCTGGTCTGACCTGTGACTGCTCAGGGGAGAACAGTGCTCAGCTCCTGATTAGCTTGTCCTTGGGAGGAACAGAAGTTGCTCACACGTTCTCTGAAGTCAGGGACTCAGCCTGGATTGTTGCCCTATGCAGAGTATGCCCTAATCCATCTCTCAGACTTTTAAAGGAAGTTAATACAAGGGTTTGGTGCTAAGTAGTCTTTTCCTTGGTCTTTAAACATGAGAAAGGCAGTATTACTTTGGGTTTTCGTAATCAAGCAGACTCTGGGTGGATGTGAACTGCTCCTATCAACTTTTAACTTTCAGAGTTTAATAATAACAGTTTAGATGCCAAAATGCATTATTTCACTGAGTATTTTAACAGAAACAAGCACATCTAATGCAGTTTTTGGTGGAGTTACAGAATAATCCCCAGTTTTTAGCTGCAAGGGCCAAAATTCAGCTAATATTTCTGCCCTGTCGTGGCAGGGAAGATCAAGTGATGGAGTGCCCCTCCCTCTGCTCCTGAATTGAAGTCAAAAGTAGATAAATGTCTCTTGGTAGTGTAATTTTAAAAATTCTGAGAACTTTATTACACTTTGATATTTCTAAGTTTTAGGGTTTCCCTCACTTGAAACAATACTCACGTCATCCAGATTTTGCAGAAACCACTAGAGAGCCGCTAATAATTTAGCAAGAAATAAGTAAATAATGGGCTAGTTTTCTCTCTAGAGCTTTTGGACCTGCAGTTCAGTGACAGGTAATCTTAAATAAATATGGATTGGTTTGCTGTTGTGTTACATACTATTTATGTAAAAAATCCTTGTGGACCTTGTTCTTTAAATTGTTGTTCTAATTTATTCTGTGAGAGGAATACATAAGTTATTACTTGTTCTTGATCCAAAGCCCATTTTCAGCTGATGGTGGATTTTTTCCATCAAGTCCCATAACATCTGGTTCACGCCTCATAGGCAAGCAGTGCTTTTTCCCAGACAAAGCCAGGACATGGTTCCAAGGAACATATAATTTATGTAGCACTGTAGATACGCATGGCACTCTTATATAATATGTAAGAAGGTGGTGAGCCTCTGCCCTGAAGAGTTCATAATCCAGAACAGATGAGGGTCAGCCGTGTGGACAGAGAGGAATTTAATGCATCATTTCGGTTTGCTTTCACCTCTTGCATCATCAAGGTTTTGGGTTTTTTTTTTTCCTTAAACACTTGGCAATCATAGTGCTCGTGGTCAACTTTGATTCTGAAATTTCTCGGGACAAGAGTGCGCCTCGAGCTTTATCCGGGAACTGTCAGCAGTGGGGTGGGTGATAGGTGAAGGCTGTGGGTTCAGTAGGGTTTGGGTGGAGTCCTTGGGCTGATGTGGGACTGCATGTGCAGAAAGTGGTGACTGGAAATGATGCACACCTGGTGCTCTGCCCAAGTGCTTGACTCTGGGTCGGAGTTAAGCTCTGCAGCTCAGCATAATTCGGTGTGTACGTGTTAGTCGTGGGCTTCTGGAGTATCCCTGAAGGGGCTCCTCAGCTCTTGCTTTCCCGGCTTTCAGGAGTTCATTTGCAGAGCTTGATTTTTGTGGGAAGCACATTATACTGCCAGCCAGCTGTAAGCTGTGGGGTTTACCATTTCTGAATGTTTGAGATTAGTTTACCTTTTATGTATCGAGTTTGGGTTTTTGTTGGTTTTGTTTCTAATCAAATAGAAATGGTGTTTTTATGCATTTCCCCAGTTGCAGATACCTGGGGGTTTTAAGATGTCTCTGGATTTAGGCAAAAGGTGCATTTAAATGCTTGTGCTTCTCTTGACTGCAGACTCTCTTATTCCCTGAAGGGGGTATAAACATGCATGGACATATGGAGTTGTGCAATTGGACAAATGTTTCATGTGTGTTCCAGAATATCTTCTGTTAATTACTGGGAGCTCAGGAGTGCAAAGGAAGATTAGAAGGTTTTTCTTTGGGTTTGTTTTTTTCCACTTTTTCCCTTCCTGTCCTTAGTTGTAACATGTTTAAACTGTAGCTTTTAATTTTATTAAATAACTAGCACCTTAAAAGACACTGAGGCCCTTTTGGAAGCACCGTTTGGTGAAACCATCCTTTGAAACCGACTGGCCTTTCAGTGCAGGTATTTGGAAACAGTATCAGTAAGAGATTAAAAAAAAAAAAAACCCAAACACCAACCAACCGAAGATAAAACCACCCTGCAATTATTTGAAGATGTGGAAAATAGGTATATCTAACTGCATCTTTAAGCATGTTCCTGTTAAGTTTTTCTGTATGCAGTAGCTACTAATGAGTGTGCATTACCTTTTATTTGTTTAGGAGGCTCTGGCAGCTGCCTCGAACCCTGTTGGCTTATCTGAGACTGAAAAAAACCTTGGTTTGAAACATTGAGTACTTTCCCTTGTATCTTTGAAAAATATCTGTTGTGTTGATCTGGGGCAAACCTAACTTTTTTAGAATTCTTATACATGAATATATTGGAACAATGTTGATATGTATGTGAATATTTCTGCAAGTATAGCTAGTGTATTCTGATACAAATAAATTAGCTGAAAAAAGTTACTTTTCTGTTTGCATTAGGTCAGGCTGAAAGTTGTCTATCAGTCTTCCTCTTTAGCCTCTGAACATGAAATGTATCTAGAGCTTCAAATGTGGGTGGGCATTTTCAGGCATTAAAGATATTAATCATTGACCTGAGACTAAGATGTCTCAAGCTAATTATTATCCATGTTCAACAGCGAGTTCTGAAGGGTTTTCCATGTGTCTTCATCCATGACTTTTCTCAAGCTGCCTATTTATAGCTACAGTTTCCCTGAGGCCATATTCCCAATTCTGATGGCAACCGCTCTGCTATCGGTTTCTTCCCATGTTATTTATCTTGCTGGTGAGACATGGCGAGTCTGTGGTGATTTTATACATGATTATCATTGTGGGTCTTGTCTCTATTTCAACCACAGGACCGGTTTTGAACTGAGGGACTGATTCCCCTTTTCCTGGGTAGAAATCAGTCTATGCATTAGCATTAAAATAACCTCCTGATGTAGAGCTTGGCTCATGGCATGTGACAAGGATATATTAAGGCCATACATTTCCAGAATTGGCTGGAAACACCCGGCTTGGCTGGGCTGGGCTGGGCTGGGCTGGGAACACTGGCATGCACTTCTAATTTATAGGGAGCTTCCTCTCATTTAGCTTCCTGGGAAGAGGAAATGACTGCTGGGAGAGAGGGTGGCGTGGATTAGAGGGCTGAAAGAATGTCAGTGGCAGTCAGCATTTGCAGGAAGTTTTGGGATTGAGAACTTTGTCTCCCCTTTGGCAAAACCACACCCAGTGGAGAGGAGACTGTTTAGGTTGGATCAGTTTCTCTACAAAGGTAAATCTAGAATGCTTACTTAACTTTTTGCTTAGTTCAGGCAGAGCTAAGTGGTGGGAAGGCTTCACTTTTGTGGGAAGCTGCATTCATTGTGTCTTTGGTGTAGGGACTGTTCTGTCAAGGTAAGGGAACAATTACAAGGGTTTTTTGTCTCATTTAATTTTTTATTGCTTCTGTGTTGCTTCTGATACAATGGGCACCATCTTGAGAGCTGACCTGTAATATCAAAATGTTCTCTGGTGGGCCTCGTCCTTGCAGTGCCCAGTGCAGGTAAAAGTCTTAAACCAACAACTGTCCTTGAGAAGTTGCTTGTGAATAATTCCCCTGGCCAGAAACAGTGGAGATTTTGATCCCATACTGTTATGCTGAGTGGCTCTTTATATATCATTGCTTGGAGCTTGATCTGAATTGCAAATGAATTAGTTTTAGTTGATAAAGTTCAATTTTATGCCACTTTATTGCTATACTTAACACTTGGTGCAAGACCTCTTACGTTGTAAAGCAATAGAGGAATGATTTGTCACCACAGTCTCAACTGAGATGCTTAATGCTTTTCATTCTGGGATTTAAACCCTCCCTTAAAACAGAGGAGAGATTTCAGTTCCTCAGAAATGCTTGTACTCTTTGCATTGGGGGAAAAAAAGGAAAAAAAGAAAAAAAGAACCAGAAGAAGATGAGAATGATACAACTTAAGAATATATACTAGGTTTCTGATTTGCAGGGAGGAGACTTGCTGTTTCTCCTATTGGAGAGCAGAGTTGGATGCATCTTGCTGTTTTAAGTGTTCTGTGGGGGGCTTCAATTTTAAGTAATACCTTTTTTTTTTTTTTTAAGAATTTCCCCTTCTGCTTGTGTAGAATTCATAAATGCTGTACACACAGATACATTTATAGCTAAGTTTTTTTGCATGCTTGAATAACCCCTTTACATTTTTTTACTATACTTTTAAGTCACTTATTTAAAATGAAAGTATTACCCCTGGCCTTTGGCTGATATTTCCATTGAGGGTAAACAAAACATTCAAGTCAAGTAAAGGAAGGGGTATAATGTTTCTCCCCGGGTAAGGGCATGTTATTCATAGTTTTATTCTCACTTAACTCTATTTGCTGTGTTTGTAAATGAAGTACAGAGTTCTGTAAGTGTTCTTGTTGCAGAAGGTTCACTTAATGCGGTTTTGGGCAGCAACAATACTGCAATATTTGCTTTAACAAGACCCACGTTTTAAGAAGGATCTTTCTCAGTTCATTTCAGGTGAAGTGAAGGTTAAAAAGAGATGCAGTGTGTGTGTGTGCATACATGCATGTGTTCTCATCCCTTCCAGGCTAAAAATCCCTTGCTGGAAAAGGAAATAATATAAATTCCAATACTATATCCACACAGGTAGCTTTCCCAATTCCCTCCTTTGGGATTTAGAGCTTTTATATACAACCTGGAAGTCTGAGTTGTAAAACTGATGTATTTTACTCTGCTACCTTTATTGCTTTTATGCATAATTTGTTCATTAGTTCTTTTAGGTGTTATCAGCTCATACACATTGATCAAAACTATGAATAAATACATAAATACATTTTCTATGATGTGAACTTTATCTTCTAATTTTAGTTTTGCTAACTCTTCATCCTGCACATGCTTGCCTTAGTTCCTGATAAAGTCTTTAGGAATAGTGGTGAATATCATGTGCAGATGGCAAATTTGAGTCAGTCTGGGCTCAGATATAGTCCTTGACAACAAACAGCCTGTTTGCCTCTTGGTGGAAGTCTCAAAGTCTGTAAATGCAGACCACAAAATTGTTGGTCATGAGAAGCTGGAGGGAAGCGTGTTGGTATTTTGCTTAGCTTGACATGGAGCTGTGTGCAAATGGGAAACAGGCAAGTTTGCCTTCTGTTCCCTTTTTATACGTCAGTCTAGATTAGTTGGAAAATTTAAAACCGCTTTAATGCCTTTTTTAATAGAGTTATTTTAGCATTTAGTGAAGACTTGAAATAAAAATCAGTTTAACAAAGATGGACAAAGGGAGGACTTCAGTGCTGCACCTGCTCCCCCCCCCGGCCCAAGCCGGGGGAGGAGGGAGTCTGGCCCTGTTCGGGCCTGGTACTCCTCTCCTCTACATGGCTGCTACTCTAATTCCAACTGCGCCAACAACCTTCTCTTCCGTTTTCTTGAAGATGTAATTAGCAAAGGCGTTTCTGGATTTTTGATTGGTCTTTTTGTCCGGAAATTATCTGGACAAAACCATCATCAGCCCCAGGGATGGGCTGAGGGGGCAAAACCACGACACAAGTGAGCATGTGAAGATCAATTTCCTGCAGCATTGAAACAAATGACTTGGAGTGGAAGCATGAACAAAAACATGACAGTACTGAACTTTATCCATATTCCATAGGGTAGTGTCTAAAATATTTTAAATATTTTTCAAGACAGGTGAAATCAGGGAAGAAGGACTGGCCAGGTGGTCGTCACCTACAGATACTTTGCTAAAAATGGGTTTGGGTTTTTTGGCTGCTGGAATATAAAACAGGAAAATCACGTGACCCCATCCTACAGGATACACGTCACTCCTGCCCTTGCAGTTGGGAAGGTACTGTTGTTGTGATGCTCCTTTCTGTACAGACACGTGACTGGAGCTTCACCCTCATCCCCCCTATTCATTGTGTATTTTAACCGGTTTACACATACATGTATATTATTAGTACAGACAATCTAAATTAAGGGAACTTATTAAAGGATTTCTGTGTTTTATAGTGTAATTCTGGCTGTGATTCCACTCTGCAAAGGAGATGTTTTTTCTGGTACACAAGAGCACAAACTGCAAACTCTGGGTGATGCTGTAGTCTGTAATGTGTGGGATTCTGGGGGCCATTGCCACTGCTCCTGCTCAGGAACAGCCTCTCACCCTTACCTGCAGAAAGGTGGTGGTAAAAACTTCTTTCTAAAGCATTAGTTTTGAAAAATATTGAATTCTAATTTGGACAACAAGGCTTGGAATGCGAATCTGTCGCTGTATCCGAAACGTTGGCCAAACTACCACAAGAGCTACATATTTGCCCCAAGCTTTGGGCTAAGTTTTGTCATCTCCTTTAACTTGTTGCATTCCTCATATTTCCCTGCCAAACTCAGTAGTCCTTGATGCTGTCCCACTGATGTGCTCTGGCTCCCTGTGGCTTCCCCAGTTCTGGAGGCTGCACTGACTCTGGCAGTTCCTGGGGAACTTCACGCAACTCCTCTTTGTGTCTTACTCGTCCTTCCCAGCCTTGTTCTTCCCTTGCTTTCTCCTCCCTCCAACCCCAAAAACACAACAAACCATCAAGTATAATACTTTTTCTGGTTCCAGCTACACCCATTGCTCTGTTCCTGCAGCCAAAACCCATGCTCAGGGATTAGTCATCCTCTCGGATTCTGCTGCATCACCCCTTCTGCATTGGAAGAAATAAAAAAATAAGTATCAGCCCATTTAGAATTTTACTTGTCTGCTGTGGCTCTTCAGCTCAGGTCTTCTGCTGCTCACATAGAAATATATTTTTCTTTAATTTTCATGCAAATTATATTCCATGGTTCAAATAATCTATAAAAATAAGCTTGTTTATACAGCTGTAAATGCATACAAACTGAGGGGGCTAATACGACTTCTCTCACAGCAGAAGATGGAAGATGAAAATTTCAAGCCAGGTATTGAGAAACTCACAAAATTTGTGTGTGTTCTTACTAGGCATCCTGATGTCTGATTTGAAAATTATCACATACTCATTGATTTGGCTAATACTGAATTAGATTGAACATGTAATGATTTTATTTTCTGAAATGCTAATTTATATGTCATAATTCGTAATGAGTGAAATCTTCAATACTGAATTTAGGCTTTTTTTTTTGGAGGAGAGTTAGTAAATTGGATAACTAATCCCTTGCTTCGTACTCGTCTTATCACTTCCAAGCAGATTTTGCATCAAAACTGTGGCTGTATTTATGTTGAACTGATTTTTGTCTGTGCCTCCTTCTTAGAAAGAAAAATATTTTTGTTGTCCAAATTAAAATTGCTGATCAACTGAAACTTGAAACTTCTAAATATTCTTTGCAGAAACCCAGCTTTCTTTATGGTCCATAAAGCTGTGTTCAGGAAGCAAGTTTGTGCTGTTCCTATTCTGTTTGATTTAAAAATACTTGTCGAGTTGCCCTTCACTTTTTGTGGCTTTTGTCCCATTAATACTCCATGTTTATGGAAACATTTTTGAAAGGCCATTATCATGATACTGGTGGGATACTATTGGTATCCCTGTGTTTATTCTTTTTTTTTTTCCCCCTCCTGCTGTCTTGCACAATAACTCTCATCTTTTTCTCCTATAAAATTGATGGAACAAGTCTTTGCATCTGGCAAAAATGACCTTCCCAGATGGGGAAGCAGGGATGGATACAATGATGTAACAAATCAATCATCACCTTCCCTTCAGCAGCTATGGAGTGTTGATTGGGTGCAATTTAACCTACACAGTTAGTTAGCTGTGGTCATCTCTAAAGAATTGCTGTGTTTTCTTTAACCTGATGGAGATTCAATTTCAAAACAAAATTACCAAACATCTCCTTACAGAATTTCTATTCTCATGTAAATAACACTTTTCCAATCCTCTCTGTCCCTCCCTGTCCTTGTCCTGCTCTCACACATGGGATTTTCTCCTCTGCAGGGATTTTTAACTGAACACAGTTACACTTGGAAGCACTTGCTTCCTAGTGGTACATGTTGTGGGCTGTTTATGGCTCTGAGTTCTTTTGTTAGTGAGAAGAGCAAAATTTGTTTATAATAATTCTCTAGAGGTGCTGCTCCAAGGTATGCTCATGAAATACAAATGAACAGAGTCAATCCTGCATTTCCAGTCCCTCTCCAATATCTGGCTGATGGAGAACTCAATCCTTGCAATTTTTGGTTTTTAGAGAGGAGGGAGGGCTGCTGATGTAGCTCAACCATCTACATTTTGTCTCATTCTTCAGTGAATTTCTAATTCACGTTAGTTTTTCTCCTCCTCCCCTTTTGTTTTTTCCTTTGACTTGTTGCACTAGCATTGCATCAGGCTTTTAACTTTATGCTGCTTGGAAAAATAGCTTCTTCATTGGTCATTCTTTTTTCGTCCTGCTAGAGTATGATTTGGTATTAGCAAGTGCTCTCTGTGAGACATGTAAATACAGGGTTGAGGATGGCATAAGCATAACTCAAGGTAGTTCAGAATGTAGTTTAGGCTCTGTCTTGATTGTATGCTCTGTGGTAGTTTTTTTATCTGCACACAGATGCAGTTTCTGAGTAAAAACCAAGATATGGAAGGATGGAATTACTTGTCCCTGTGTTCTTGTTTGCTTTGTCCATTAACCTGCTGAAGGAGAAACCTTTCAGGAGAACCTGCCCACAGTACCCCAGAGGGGTGTGTTCCCTTTTAGAAGGGCTAATTGTTAGAAGAATCATTGCTTAGGTCCCTATTTCTCATCCATTGCTGTGTTTTTATGCTGTCTCAGAGACCATGATTTTTATTTTCGTGGGTGTGATCACCTGTAGTTATTCAGCTTAATTTTCTTTTGTATAATTTACTGAACCAGTCTTCTAAGTACTTCATGCAAGATGTTCAGCTGTCAGCCTTTGTCAGCAGGCAGGGTTTGCTGACAGGAAATGGCCTGGAGCCTGAAACACCCCCAGTAGCACAGAATTGAGGTGCTCCCTCAGGATTTTCAATTGCATGAAAAATTCAGGGTATCTGAAAAACCCTGTATTGTGTATTTAAAATAAATATAAATTCTTCTATGTCCTCCTCCAACTGAGGCAGAAGAGGCCAAGATGCTCAAATCCCAAAGGTGGGAAGGTCAGAAATAGGTGATTTACCAACAGTAACTATAAAGAATAATAAATTGATTTAATGTGCTTGTTTTAAATGAAGAAAGGTCTGTTAGATGTGTTATTCTTGTTCATCTACTGCCTGTAAAATGCTTCCTTTGAATTCTGAAATGCTTTTGGGCTTTGGGGGCGTTTTGGTTGGTTGGTTTTTTGCATTCAGGGCATTCCAGTTTCCATCCAAAATCAGCTAAAAAAATACAACATAAGAAAAAAATAATTTCTTGCTGTCTTAATGTAAAAACTCCCCATAGTGCTTAAACTGTAAACTATTCAAGCTGGAATACAAGGGAGCCAAAAGCTTGTCTTCCAGCTGCCTTACAGCTAGACTTGTTTTTTTTTCTTGAAGGCCAATAATGTTCAATTGGGGCCAGTTTTGTCAGGGTACAGCCTTACTTGTTTGGTTGGTGTCTTCCAGTGTCTTGTCGTCTTCTGTTTTGTTCTTCACTGAGGACAGCGTAGTTAATTCTGCTCCTAAACACTACAGTTTCTCTGGGGGAAAGGGAAGGAAGGGAAGTTGTGGAAAGACAATTTCTTAGGGTTCCCTCATTTTAAGAAGAAGCCTGAGGTTATTTACTAGGAGGATTAAACCTTGCTGCCAAATACACCTGTTCCCTCTGGTCAGTTGATCCGTCAAGGTGAAGAAAGTACTGGTTAGTGCTCACCCCGTCTCTTATTCTAGATGAAAATAAGGGAAGCCTAAGCAGAGATGCAGTTCTGCAGAGATGATGAACTCTGAGTCATCTCCAGGCTGAGTTTTCCTTATGTGTTATGTAACTGAAGTGGTTATACAACTGGAATGCATGTATTACAGCTATAGCACTTGTCAGTTGTCTTGTTTTGTTCATTTGATAACTGCTGTTATCAGGACATGTGGCATAACACCCAGTTTTCGCTAATGAAGCTGTTCCCATTGCAACATGCAATGTTGAGGTTTTCATGGAATGATTCCAAATTTGTTTCAGGGGAAAAAAAAAATTAAAAAAAATCTTGGCACTTAAATGTGCCTGGGTTGGAATGGTAAAACAGAACAAAAAGTTGATGCAGTTTTCAGCATGATCTTCACATTCAAGTTTAACTGCTCTAGTAAAAAGTTGGTTCCTTGTTATCTAGAGCTTTGTGACGCTCCTGCTGTTACAATAAATGCAGTATATAATAACTTGAATGCCATAATAGTTGAAAAAGTAAGCAGTATAGTTCTTAAGGGTTCCTGTGAAAGCCCTGATAAAGGTTACAGCTTGGAGCTGAAAGCCAGCACACACTCTGAGCATTTTGATACTTCAGTAAATACACTTATTTTAAATGCAGCCAGAATTTTTTTTTTTTTTTTGCCTGTCTAAAACAGGAGATTAATTTGTCTTTGTAGGACCAGACCGAGTTGCCTCTTCGGTCTAATGTGGTGATTTTTAGCATTGCTTTCTACAAAGAGCTTAAGGATATTAGGTGGCCAAATCTCAGTGGCTGCCAGTCAGACTACTTTTCCTTTGAAGATCTCATATGCATCTCTCTCATATGTCCCCAGAATGTGCATCTCTGAAGCTGTGGGCTTTCATTTCATTTTATTTTAGTTTAGCATCAGAAACGGGGAGGATTTAATTTCTTTAGGACAGAAGTCTCCAACCTTTATTGACTGATGGGATGTAACACTTGCCTTACACGACATTCATTCCTCTTCTGTCTCCTCTCTTGTGGTTCCTTTTATGTTGGATCTTCTTTAACTCAGTCCTGCACCCTTCTTTGTTTTAGCATCTCTCATGTTCTTTTAGCTAATGCCTTCCAATTTTCTGTGTGTTTCATTGCCTCTTGCACAATCAAGACTAATCCTGGCCCAAAGCCTTCTGTCAGAGACAAGTGAATTCTCTGAAACAGCTTTTTTAACATCTGGATTGAAAAACTGTGAAAAGTAATATGTATGTTGCTGATGAATTTCGCCCTCCTGGAAATGTTTTATTTCAGCTGTAACTTATTATCCCATAGTTGCTGAAACCAAAAATATAGCATAATGAAGTCTGACTGACACTTTCAGTTTTTCCACATGGCGTACTAATCTGGAAGTTGTTGTGGTGTCCTGGGGATTTGGATGTGGAAGATAAGAATTTAACTGTTAGAGAAATCTGCCTTAGTTCTGAATTGCATTGTTATGGAAAATTTACTGGTATTGTAGCTATTTTCTTTATGTCCCAGCTTTTATCTGGGAAGTGGTTTTTCTAATTATTTTGACATTTTACTTGTTTTCATTATTTCATGATGAGAGGTATGATCTCACCATGCTTGATGATGACATCACAAGATAAAAGAGAAGGTCTTCAGTCTCCATAGACATGCCCAGAGCTCCTTAGAGCTGGATTTCAAGTCATATTCGTGAAGCCTTTGGTGTCCTGCAGTTCCTTCTCCTGTCTCACCCCTAGAAGGATTAGTGAAGCTCTGTGACTCTGCCAGCAGGGAACTGCAGTATAATGTGCCCGTAAGAGGGTCATCACTGAAACAAGGCAGCAACAGAATGAGTGTCAGCTCTGAGCCAGATAATTCATGGCTCTCAAAGTAGGAGGGAGTGTGCTTAGGGTTTTTCTTTGTTGGCTGGTTAGAGATGTACAGGTAGGTTGTACACTGTGTCATGATAAATGCTGTCAAATGTCCACTCTGACCTGCTAAACTGAAGTCGTAAAAATTGTGAAGTCTGGATAAGTTTATAATGAAAAGCTGCTTCTGGGTAAAGGTGAGGCAAATTGATATATCTTGGCTTAGGGAGACTCAAAAGGACTCAATTTAAATTTGTTAGGCTTTACTTAAAAACTGTGTAAAGGTAACTAAAGAAATATTTTTTGTTGAATTGTAGAGGTTTGAATTTCTCCCTGAGATGGTCGTAGAGATGCTGTCGGTAGTAGCGGTCATTTGAACTTCGTGAAAACTACTGAGCATCTTGGATTTGCTTTTTGGAAATCTTTTGAGTGATCAGCCCTGCTTATTAACAGATAAAAATTCTCTTGTGCAGTTATTATAGCCAACAAACTTAAAAATGATGAACGTTTTTTTTAAAAGCAAACTTATGACTTTGGAGGAGAACAATAAAAACTTAATTTTTCATAACTGCTTTCTTTTTGACAGATTATGGAAGAAACAAATACACAGATTGCTTGGCCATCTAAGTTGAAGATTGGAGCGAAATCAAAAAAAGGTATTTTAGCTTGTTCTTTTTATGGGGTGGGATTACTTGTTGGAATGGTAAAACCACAGGATAAAGAAGCTTATTTTTAGGATCACCATATCAGTACTGGACACCTGAAATATTTTCATTTCGGTCTGTTTTTAATAGAAGTTTCATGTTGATGTTATCTTGGCTTTATGTAGGTATTTTATATACAAACCCATTCTAAGGAGTTTGCAGTTCTACGAGTACCCTTTTATCAATACTATTGCATTTAGTGTATTTAGCAAGTGCTAAACATAGAATTATAAAAATAAAAAGCAAAAATAGAATTATACAGCTTTCTGCTGTATAATTCTGCATCTAATTGGAACAGCTTCCTTATTTTACAGCACCCAAAGTCAGTCATTCTGGTGACATTGCAAATTAGCAGGTATTCTGTGGGGGGTTTTGTAGAGTACAAAGATGTGTGTTGGTCAAGCCCAGCAGAACAATAAATACTCATTGTGTCCCTGACAGGGACAGCCTGCATGCCTTTTTGGTTTCTTTAAGAAACCTGAGTTGGAGTTGTTTCTCAGGAATGATCAGTATTATGTGTTTTAAATTAGGCTTCTTTTGGAAGTCCAGCCTGTTAGTGCGAACTGAGTACACAGTCTGGGACATCTCCTTTTGAAATGAGCTGCCTTATTCTGTTCCTAAGGAATCATAGCTGTGACTGAGTGAAAGTAACACTTCATTTCTCTCCTGCATGAAAAAAATGAAATTGGGGGTGATTTTGAACTTTGCCTGTACTTCTGTTCAGGATGATACTCATGAAAACCCAAGAAAGTGGAGAGCGAATAATTTTTGTGTGCCTTATATTTAGAATGTGTAGGTGGAGATGTGGGCTAACAACCTGTGTAAATGAAGGTCTTATGGGAAGAAAAAGGATCTTTTTAGAAAGGAGCAGAATTAATACCATTTTTATGGTGTCAAGTGATATTCAGTCTCTGAGGTACTTTGCCATGAGGTGTTGAAGTCCAAATTGATTTAATTTGCCCCCCATACACTTGCATGGAAAAAAAAAAATCTCACTTAAGTGGGGAAAGATGGGGAAGGAATTCAGACTGGAAAAGATGAAGATGTTATGTATGCATTAATGTGCGGAACATTATTAACATTTTTATTAACATTATTAAGAAACATTTGTAGTCAGTGCAAACCTGTGTTCTGCCTGTGGTGCTCTGCATACTCTGCCTGAGGTGCTGTGAATTGATGCGCAGCTAAAGCTCCCCAGGGAACAGAGGCAGAGAGTTTTTCTTTTGAGGGGAGAAAAGAAGTAGCAAAACTGTGCCTGAACCTTTTTTTTCCCCAAATTTAAGTGAGCTTAATTCTGAAGATGAAAGGTGGATGGAAAGGCCATGAAAAGAGGGGTAAGAAAGGTGTTGTCTAGTTTGTTTTTTTTTTTTTTTATTGGTACTTGGAGATGCAGCTTTTTAAGTAGATTAATATAACCTCTTTATTAGTGATCTCAAGTAGAAGATAATGCAGTGGAGCTCTATCACTGTATGGAATGAATTTGAATACCAAGGGAAATAAAACGGCTAAGAGTTATGAGCTGATAATAAAACTGCAAATTGAAAGATAGGAACACATAATACAGCTGGGCATACTGAGGGTATCTCAGTGGGAATGATTATCCTGGAAGGTCTTTATGCCAAAAGAAACTTCAGATAGTGATGGGCTGCAAACTAGACAGTTTAGCAATATGCTGTACTATTAAAAGAGGTGTTTCCAATGCCTGTGGATTTCAGGGTGGCTCCAGAGTTAAGACTTGTTCTCTCTGGCTGTCTTTGGTCTGCTAAATTGTGTATATATACACCTAAGATACTAAATTACAGCATGTGCATGAAGAACCCCTTAACCTAAAGGTTTCTATTTCTTGTGAAATAAAGTGTAGCTTATATGTTCTGTTTATACTTGGTGCCAATTGTTTGCAGTTCTGTAACTTTCCATTTGCAGCTACAGCAGCTGTTTATATAGGGGAAAATATTCCAAGTGTTTAGCGTAGTCCAGCTTCACTTAATGACATTCTGTGATTGAGAGGAGAGTCTGCAGCAAATAACTGGCCGTTATTTGTCCCCTCCAGGGACTTGAACTCAGAACATGCTCCTTCCCTGTCCCCTGGCTGGGAGCTGAGTGCCTGAGTCATCCAGCAAGGGAGAAGCAGTCAGGGATGGATGGACAGCCTTGTACCCCAGCCATGTGCTGTCCTCTGTCATAATCAAGTGATAGCAGATTGTTCATACAGTCTTGCAGCTTCACTTTCTGTGGGTGTGTGTTGTGGTCTTTGGTTATTCACAGCTCTCCTCCCAGTATAGGGGAAAAACCATCATAAGGGAAACACATCTAGTTTTGCTTTTGTTTCTGTGATGTTGTTCAGTCTGTCATGAAACAGTGCTCTTCTCACTGCTGTTGACAGTTTTTTTAAATTTGACACCACTGATACTGAATCAGTAAGGACAGACTACATGTTTTCTTTGGAACTGAAACACAAAGGTATTGAAATTTGCAGAGGAGGTGGAAGTAAGGTTCAGCAAGTTGATGAAGATTCAGTTCTGCACAAGACCCAGAATCCTTTTGAGATCTTGTAGGGAAAAAAAAATGCTATGATGATGCTGAAGCACTAAGAGTAGATAACCTATGAGTTGTCCAATTGTTTCGTTTCTGTGTTATATGGATTACAAGTTTTAAATCGATGATTGAAAAATGCTACATATCAAGTATCAGAGTGCTAATTCATTAATTTACACTTGATAAATATTTTCTGATTATTTTTTTAACTGCAAAAGACTAATGTCTGGATTTCACAAATACAGAATTTAAAATTTGGCCAATTAAAATTCATTGTTTAATGCGAAATTTATGAAATGGGTCTTTGCAAAGCTAGATTTTTTAAAAATAAACCAACAATTATCTACTCTCAACGGTTTCATAAGAGCCAAACAGGAATTTCCTGGTTTTAATGAACACCATATGCTGAAGTCTTACTCTAGTGATGAGGGGTGAGGAGGGTTAAAGTATTTTGAAATAAATGTTTACAAAACACAGGCAGATATAAATCTTCCAGTAGCATCTTAAAGGAAACCATTTGTTCAGGTTGACAAAGAAATCCCATCACATTAAGACTTAGAGAGGGAATTGAACAGTTTAAAGTGCTTCATGAGTGATTCCTGTCCATCAGCAGTGAAAGAATGGGCACTGGAACGGTTTGTTCTGCTTTGTACTGGGGCTGTGGAGTTCAGGGTGTACCAACACCTCCTGGTCTGGAGGTTTGAGGTCTTCTGTAGTGAAACGAGTTAAAGATAAAGCTGAGACAGTAACTTCTACTCTCAGCAGACTTTTTCAGTCTGTTATAGTCACTGTTCCTTAGGAATGCTGTTAATTGTCTTTTAAAGATTTACTCAGTGGTATAAAAGTATCAGTAGACTGCCAAATCCTAGATGGTCAGATGTTGTAGTTCCACAAACACTTTCCAGACAGGCATAAGCTAATGTTGTTTTTTGTCCTCTCTTCCTTCCCAAAATACTGACTTGTTGTGTTCTTCTTGTCCAGCCCTATCTGCTGTGCTGTCACTAGGTGCTTGGGGGGGGAACAGGTTGGAGCATGGATAATTTTTTTTATTATTGGGGAGGGGGAGTTCCTTGTGCATTTGCCTTAACCCTCACTGTGTTTCACCACGTCTATGTCAACCTGTAATGCTGAATGCACTGAGAGCAGGTGAACATCTTGTTACTCACTAGCAGTGCCTTTGATGGTAATTTAAGATGTTCTTATTAAAGTGGGTAAATGGGAGTTGATATTTCACTCATATTCTGTACTGCTTTTTATTTCTAAATCTGTGTGTCCCTTGGTATTTCAGCAGTGTAAAGAAGTTACAGGACATGTGTGTGCTCAGAGCACAGACAGCCTTGGAATAGCATTTGGGGAACAACCAGCACAAGAATCACATCAGCTCCTGAAACCTTAGTGGCTCTATGCAGGAAGTCATTCAGTGAGTTGGAGCAGGGAAAATTTAGAGAAGTTAAAAAAGCTGTGAAGGGAAACGCAAAGTAAATTGAACTTACAGAGCAGGGATAACTCTGGGGTTTCTTTCACCATTCATTTTTGAAAAGGATTTCTCATGCTCTTTTGTATTTGCTGTTATTCCCATATTTTCACTCCCCTTCCATATTCTTCAGATTAATATCCAGCTCTTTATCGATGTCATCTGTTGAAGTTACCCACTTATTTCTTTTCCTTCTCTCTTGAACTGCTCTTATTTTATTTCACCTTTCATTTGCTGTTTCTATTTTTTGAGGGTTTTATTTTGCTTTTTGTTTGTTTTTGTTCTTCCTCTCTTATTTATGATGCATTTTTAGTTGGTTAGTAAAAATCTAGTCCGTGTTTGGTGTCTTTACTTTTTCCTTACCTGATTTTTCTTTTTGCTTATTCTTTCATTGTTTTTTAATAATTTTTTAAAAATTTCAACTTGTTTTTGTTGTCAAAGCATCGACTACATGTTATTTTTCATTAGCAAATCTCAAATTCAAGTCAAGTACATAGCATGTCCAATTTATATCCAAGGAGAATAGCAGGAGGAAACACAGTGGTAATAAAAGACATTGGAACGAAGGCAGCAATAACTAGAACTGGGCATTGCTGACATTCATTGCCTGGCAATTTGTTTTCACACTTTTTCCTTAA
Source organism: Empidonax traillii (assembly GCF_003031625.1). Lineage (NCBI taxonomy): Eukaryota > Metazoa > Chordata > Aves > Passeriformes > Tyrannidae > Empidonax > Empidonax traillii. The sequence goes on from NW_020956994.1 coordinate 59,472, forward strand.
ATTTTGCCTTTTATAAATTAGCTTGCAAACCGATTCCAGTATTTCATGCTTTGCATCTTAAACTGCAAAGGTATTCTGCACAATGAAGTTAGCAGCTGTAATGCTATGTTTGAGGCAAATAATTCTACTGAGAGACTTCAGCCAAATTAGTAAAACATGGCTCCCGTTTGTTGGAGTGTTGCATAGCACTTTGAGCATTATTATAAAAGCCAGAGGTTGATTATTTTGTTAAAACTGCGTGGTGAACTCAAGGCCAAACTTGGATGGGAGTTACTGCCTTAGATATCAAGAGTAAGCTGAAGTGTTTGTTGCTTCAGACCTTTAAATCAATTTTCAGTCATTTCCCAGTATTGTAATAAAAACTGAAGGTTGTATTTTCAGATGAAATAGGGAGGGAGAGAAGAAAGAACCTCAGTGTCAGGCCGTGCTGCCTTATGAAAGTGTGCAAATACAGTGCCAGGTTATTTCCTCTTTTGCCACAGGTTTTCTGATACATCTCAAATCTGATTTTATGCTTTTCAGATAATTTATTTTTTTCTCTTCAGACATACTTAGTTTTCCCAATTCAGTTTATCAGTGCCATCTTTTTTTTGAGAAGAGTGCAAACTGTTTTCAGTGCTAAATCTCTTACAATAAAATGTACAATTGGTTAACATATGAGCAGCTCAGTGTTGTTGTGCTTGCCAGTTTAGTGTCCCCTGTGCAGGCACTTCAGCACCTACACACGTGTTCCAGGGAGATTACACCACTTCTTAAAACAGGAGTGCATCCCTGTTGTGCAGCGTGGCTCTTGGTATTGGAACTGGTCTGGCTCCCACATTTGTGCAAAGGAGTCTCACTGCCTCTCACACACAGAAATTTCAGTGAAACACAGTGTAAAAAAGTCTGTGGGTAACATCTCAAATAATTGTTTCAGTGTATGAATGGATGCAAATATGACTGTCAATGTTCTGTGTTCAAACCCAGTATTTTATTATAAAATATCAGTGATAATGGAGGAGTTAATAACCCTGCACAGTACTGTCTTGTAGGAGTTGTGTGAGCTTTAAACAGCTCTGTAACCTCTTCTAGTGAGTCTAGAGGGCTCTAGATTCCTCCTCCCCCTGCTCCTAAGAAAAAAAAAAAACAACCAATAAAAATCCTCTACCCTAAAAACCCCACCAAACCAAAACACCCCTAAGCAAAGCAGTGAACTGCAATGAGGCAGCAGTTGAGAAACTTGAAGTAGAATAGAAGTGCCTGTGTGGTATAAAGTGGTTTTGGACTCTTGCTTCAGGAGATTCTGTCTCATTGCACTGATGATGTTTTGTAATAAATGCAAAGCTTAAAGAAATGAGTAGATGTCTCTGCTTTCAATTATCTCTGGGGTTGCTGAAATGCTGAAAGGGCTTTGGTCTGCTCTACTGAACTTTAAGTTACACACTTAATTTTCTTCTAAATACCATGTGGCTTGGTGTGCTTCAGAGGCTGGCATGTTTGGAAAGTGCAGTTATATAACCTGAAATGTTCCCCAAGAAATTGGCCAAGTCTGAGTTTAGTCAAACAAGAATAAAAGTCACTAAAAATTGCGTAATAGTTTAGGCCATTTGCTTCTTTGTCTTGTATAACCCCTAAATAGGTAATGCTGTGCTGTAAATGTGTGTGTACATGTCTTCACTGAGAGAGTGGTTAAGCCTTGGAACAGGCAAGTGTTGGAGTCGCCATCCTTGGAAGTGTTCAGGAAACAGGTAAATGTGGCACTTGGTGCTCTGGTTTAGGTCACAAGGTGGTGTTCAGTCAGAGGTTGGACTGGATGGCCTTGGAGGTCTTTTCCAACCATAATACTTCCCTGGATTCTCTAAACAATGATGATTCTTAGGGCTGCTTTATTTTTTAAGTCTTCAGTGCTTTCATTTTCTGAGTCTTTACGTGTAATTGCAGCCATAACACAGCTTTTTAGTTCTATGTTTTCCTTAAATGACTTCATTTTTCTGGGCTCGAGAGATTGTTTTGGTTTTTGGGGGGTTTTTTGTGTTGTGTGTTTGTTTTTTTTTTTTTTTTTTTCACAATGCATGTATATATTATGCCTAATTTTAATTTTGTTAAAAAGCAATTTGGAACTAGCTGTATTGTGGAAAAATTGCAGTTATGGGCAACACAGCATCTATTAATTATCCTTGCTGAGCTCCAAGATCTTTGCCTTCTCATTGTGATTGTAGCCAGAGAGGTGTAGTTCCCTGTTAGTTTGTTTTTTTGGATTAAAAAAAAAAAAAATCTGCCTCAAGAAACCAAAAACTCACCACAAAAAAAAAAAAAAAGGCAAATAAACCCCATAACTTCCCTACAAACCAGAACCAAGTACAGGGGTATGCAGACCCACTGATTTAAACAGCAAGAGCTCTTCTGTAATAAACTCTGTCCCTGAGTGTTGCTTTCAGTAATAGTTACATTATCAATAACAGTACAATATCATATAAAACCATTTCTGAAAGTGTTCACAGAAGTGAATGGTAAGAAGGAATTGCTTGTTTTTATGGGCTTTCTTTGTTTGGGGGGGGAAGGT
>NW_020956995.1:0-3745 GCF_003031625.1 Empidonax traillii
GATTTTCTTTTTTTGCCGGTTTTATCGGTTTTGTTCTTGAAGGGGATTATTGGTGGGTATAGGGGTATTGTTTGGTTGTTTTACTTGGTTTTTTTTTCCCTTCCTTTTTTCCCTCGTGTTACGTTAATACACACATACTTAATAAAGGGCTGTTATTTTCTCCTTTTTCCCTTTTCCATAATTTGCTTTCCTTCAATCGGAGCCTCTTAATTTCGAATCTATAATTGCTAGAGAAGAAGGTTTGGGTCTTTTTCTCCTAATCCATCCTCAGCAAAAGACCCTTGTCTCAATTAAACTGAGACATGCTGTCGACGAAACTTTAGCTGAGCGCCCAAATGAAGACGGTTTACGTGTTCGGCTGACCGGTGAGTCAGGGAATAAGCAGGATGGGATTAACTGCTTTAGCAGTGGAACAGGCGGTTGTTGACAGCCTAATGAAATATGCTGACAAGACTAACACTCAGTTGCCGCGTTCGGTGCTGATAGATTTATTATGTTGGTGTCGCCTCCGTGGTTTTCTCGCGCCTATGCAAGATGTATATGCTAATGAGACGTGGCAAAAGGTGGGGGAGGACTTATGGGAATCGATGCAACTTGGAACTAAAGGAGCAAAGACATTAGCAACTACTTATCGTACTGTGCGAATGATGATTGAACGGCTTCACGATGAGGCGCAAGTCACCGTTGCTGTTAAAGGTGTGGTGCAGTCTCCCGATAGCTCACGAAATAGGGAGGAACATACAGGTGAAATGGAGGGTGTCTGGTCCCCTGTTGCAGACCCTCCTGATTATCCTCCGTTGACATGCCCGGCTACGACTAAGGCAGAACAAATAGCGCGGGGTTTAGATGATGATTTGCCGCCATGGAACCCCGGTAACGAACAGCAATTGCCTGGAATGCAAAGCAAAAGCGAAACTGCCGGTAAACGCCCTGCAGCAGCAAAAAGTCAGGCGGGAGGGACAGGTCCCCACTGTACAGACTGCACCGGTGGTAGAAGAGATGGAGAAGGACACTGACCCCCTGAGTAGCCTTCCACTGCTTCCCCCTGAGGACGGTGCCCTTTACAGCAGCGATGATGAACACCGACCGACAGTGTATTCAGAATTACGGCGAGAGTTCCGAAGCCAGAGAGACATTATGACAGACAGTTAAATGCTATTGGTCAGAGATTTGTGGAATTTGAGCAGGAAAGGCAGTCTACACAATCTGTACCTAGAGATCCTAATTTTGATCCTCAAAAGCGGTATCGGGGACTTGTTGAGAATTGCACTACAGAGGGAGAATTTTCTTTTACCCTGCTTGCAGCTCCTATAGTGATGCGACAGGGACAACCAACCTGGGAACCCCTAGATTGGAAATTAGTGCGGGGGATTCAAAAGGCAATAATGCAATATGGTCATAATAACAAATTGGTAAGAAATCAAGTTACTTCCCTGATAAAGTATAATGAAATGATTCCAGTGGATATGCAAGCAGTTATGGAGCTCATTTTATCACCTACCACCTATATGCTTTGGTTGGCTAAGTGACAGGAACAACTAGAAATAAAGTTAATAGAAAATATTCATTTGCCGCAAGGTGACCCCTTAAGAGTAGCACCCTTGGATGCACTTATGGGAACAGGTGCTTATCGGGATGGGCCTACTCAAGCAGCACTACATACTAGGGTTTTGCAGCAGTCAAAAAATGCTGGCTTGACCGCTTTCCTGGCGTTGCCTCATATTCACACATCAACACTGCCTTAAACAAAAATTATGCAAAAACCAAATGAGACATTTTTTAGTTTTGTTGACAGGCTGCGAGAGGCAATAGAGAATGCATCTAATGTCACTCCCGATCTCAAGGCTATTTTAACAAAAGAAATTGCTGTCCAAAATGCTAACTCAGCCTGCAAGCAGTTTATCGCTGCCTTACCCCCTGGTACCACTATTGCTCAAATGATAGAAACCTGTGCAAGGGCCCCGCTGGTAGAAGAAGAAACTAAGGCACAAATCAATGCTAATGCCTTAACCGCTGCTTTAAAGACAAGGTCTATGCAAGGGTGGGGGAATAGTGGTCCTAAACTAAGGTGCTATCAGTGTGGACAAGAGGGTCATTTTAAACGCAACTGTAAACAAGCAGGTGGGGGAAAAATATCATTAAATGGTAATTGCGCCCCTTGTGGAAAATTTGGGCATAAGACGGCAGATTGTCGCTCGAAATTTAGCAAGGATGGAACTCCCCTTATCATGTCGGGAAATGGGAACAGCCGCACTCCGAGGGACGCGGCCAAAAAATATCCCCAGAACATCCAAAAAGCACTGGTTGTCTTGACAAATTGCAATCCGCCACTTGCGGAAGTGCAGGAGTCGATCTGGCTGTGGCAGAATCAGTAAATATCAATGATAATAATGTTCATGTCCTCCCTTCTACAGTCAGTGGACCTCTAGGACATGACTTATCCGCATTACTCATTGGGAGTTCTTCTGCTTCTAAAAGGGGAATATTTGTCCTACCTGGTTGTATTGATGCTGATTACACCGGACCCATTGGGATTATGGTACAAATTTTTGCACCACCAGTTCATATTCCAGCAGGGACCGTAATTGCACAGCTTATACCTTTTAAGGCTTGTGTCCCAAAGAAAGGAGATCAAAAAAGAGGAACAGGTGGTTTTGGTTCCACAGGCATACCTAATGTTGCATTTTGTCAAGTTTTGGGAGCAGAAAGGTCGAAATGTAAAGTCAAAATTTCCGGACCTAATGATATGATTCTCTCCAATATATCTGTGATGCTGGATACAGGTGCTGACGTAACTATTCTTCCTATTTCAGTGTGGCCCTCTGATTGGGAATTAGATAATACGGGTTCAACCATTTCAGGCATTGGGGGAAGTCGTCTGACTCAGTAAAAATTTTCTTCTTTTCTCGGATCAATAGGGACATCAAGCATGGGTAAAACCCTACGTACTACACACATCACTCTCCCTCTTAGGCAGAGATGTGTTAGCTCAATGGGGTGTTAGATTGTCCACAGATTTTTGATTGGGGTCATTGATGGCAGCTCTCACCCTACACTTAAATTAAAATGGAAAACTGAAGAACCTGTTTGGGTTGACCAATGGCCTCTATCTTTAGAGAAGCTGCAACATGTACAGGATTTAGTACAGGAGCAATTGGAACTTGACCACATAAAACCTTCTGTTAGCCCATGGAATACACCTATTTTCACGATCCAAAAGAAATCAGGAAAATGGAGGCTGCTACATGACCTAAGGGCAGTCAATGATAAGATGATGACCATGGGTGCTCTCCAACCTGGCTTACCAGCTCCGGCAAAGCGATTTCAGTGGGTCGTGCTCCCACAGGGGATGAAAAATTCTCCCACAATTTGTCAATGGTTTGTAGATTTAGCCCTTCAACCCTGGAGAAAAAATAATCCTGATCTTATCACATATCATTACATGGATGATTTATTAATTGCTAGTCCGCAGCCTTTATCTCCACAAAAGGAAAAGGAATTAACTCAAAGTTTGCAAGTATTTGGCTAAGTAATTGCTCCAGAAAAGATTCAAAACCACGCACCTTGGAACTACCTTGGCATGCGTATCACAGAAACAAGACTGATCCCACAAAAAACTGCCATTGTCCCAAATATCCATAATGTTAATGATGTACAAAAACTAGTAGGAGACATTCAATGGCTCAGAACCTTTTGTGGAATTACCAATTCGGATTTAGGCCCATTGCTTACTTTATTGAAAGGA
>NW_020956995.1:3951-49229 GCF_003031625.1 Empidonax traillii
GGAACTACCTTGGCATGCGTATCACAGAAACAAGACTGATCCCACAAAAAACTGCCATTGTCCCAAATATCCATAATGTTAATGATGTACAAAAACTAGTAGGAGACATTCAATGGCTCAGAACCTTTTGTGGAATTACCAATTCGGATTTAGGCCCATTGCTTACTTTATTGAAAGGAAGCGCATCTCCTGCTGATCCTAGATCCATTACACCTGAGGCAACTGAAGACCTGGAAGTCATATCACAAAAAATTCAAAATTCGACCATTGATAGAAGAATATTACAATGCCTGTTTACTATTATTATATACAACCGTGACACTGAAGTGGAAGCCTTGATCACACAATTGCCAGACCAGAGGCCTATGATACTCCTAGAGTGGGTTTTTTATAGCAGCACTCTCAAAGCTACTGTCACCACAAGGCCTGATGCCATAGGTCAATTACTCCTAAAAGCCAGGGGACGGCTGCGCACCCTCACTGGGTGTGACCCGGAAAAAATTATTCTGCCTGTGAGAAATTTGAAATTGACGGATTGGTGGATTCAATCCTCTGAAAATTTTGCGGTAGCCACTCATGGCATTCAACTTGATAACCATTACCCCAATCATCCAATATTTAAAACTACTTTAATACTCGAAGAGGTACCCATACAACAACATAAACCTATTCCAGACGCAATAACAGTCTTTACTGATGCCAGCAGTAAAACTGGAAAATGTGGATATGCATATAAAGACACCCAAGGAGACTGGGTTTCGCAAGTAGAAAGAGCAGAAGGATCAGTACAGGTATTAGAGTTAAAAGCTGTCTTAATGGTTTTTAAGGCTTTCCAAACTTCACCAATTAACATTGTCTGTGATTCTAAGTATGTTGTAGGAATAGTGACACGCCTTTCACGTTCCTTACTAGGATCTTTCACAAACACATTACTTATGGCTCTAGTCATTCAGTTATGGAATGAGCTTAATTTTAGACGTTTCCCTTGGTGGATAACACACATCAGAAGTCATCTTGATTTTCCGGGATTTTTATCTGAAGGTAACACCTATATTGACAGCCAAGTGGCTTCACCTATAATTCAGTTGTCTCCCATACAACAAGCAACTATGTCACACGCATTTTTTCATCAATCTGCAAGGGCCTTACAAAAGACATTTGAGTTGTCCCGTAATGAGGCAAGATCCATAATAGCTGCCTGCCCTGACTGTGCTAAACTCACACCATTACAACACGAAGGGACAAACCCACGAGGACTGCAACCTCGGCAACTCTGGCAAACCGATGTTACAGAATTCGCTTCTTTTGGGGTTTTAAAATACGTCCATGTAACTATTGATACCTGCTCAAAAGCCATTTGGGCTACAGCCCATACATCTACTAATGCTGTAGCTAGCATTCAACATTGGACATCTGCTATAGCAGTGCTCGGGTGCCCTCACACCATCAAGACAGACAATGCCCCTGCCTACTTGAGTACGAGAGTAAAAGCTTTTTTCACCCAATGGAATATTAAACATATCACAGGAGTGCCTTATAACTCTGGAGGTCAGGCTATAATAGAATGCCCTCATCAATCCTTAAAACATTATTTACACATTTTTAGAAAAGGGGGGGAAAAGAGTCCTCATGCCATTGTTGCAAAACCCTGTTATGTGCTGAACTGGTTGAACCCTAGAACAGATAAAGCTGAGACGCCGATATTTAATCATTTTATTACTAATACTAATGATTTTACCTCCCAAAATATTGCTGTACAAGTTTTTGACCCTTCACAGAATATGTGGTCAGGTCCTTATAATTTATTAACATGGGGAAGGGGTTATGCGTGTGTTTCTACAGGGAACGTGACCAAGTGGGTTCCAGCAAAGTGGGTACGCCCTTGGATACAGTCTCAGGACTCAAAAGAAGAACAAAAAGACAGCGACCCTGGCGACGAATCCTGATAACGAGAGACTTCAACGAAACATACATCGAATACATATTGCTACTGATAAGTATTTGAAACCATTATTGGAGAACACTGAATATCAATATCTGTTGGGTTGGGAAAATTTAGACGATTTTTGGTTTATCAAACAGACCCTAGGGGTAATCGTTCCAAATTCTCTGTGGAAACGGCATTGTATTTCATGTAGACAGAAACATAACACTGATAAAACATGGATACTCATACGGTGTGGAGGCTGTAAGGAGGAAATTTGGATCTGTCAGAGACAATTAGAAGGATGGTGTGAACGCTGTGACGACAGGTGGCAAGGGAATAACATAATACGGTCTTTAGAGGAATATACAGGTCTCTCCATTCAAGAAATCGGTGAGGTTCCAATTTTTGAAAGTCGAGAACAAAGGTGGATAGCGGAACAAAGGTGGGATGCACGAATATAACCGAATTATGGCTCAAAATGATACTATAATCCTTGATTGGTTCTGTGATAAAAACTTGTGTATCCCTAGGGAGTGGATGGTCTCTCCCCAACACATGGATCGAGTTTGTTTTGCGTTTCATAAATTACGGATTGACAAACACAAGAAAAAACGGCAACGTAAACAACAAAACTAGGATCATTTGGTATTGTTACCTAATCTTCTCAAGTATCATCCCTGTCACAGCCATTCACAACATTGATCCAAGACAAAATATGTGGGTTACTTGGGCCAATGCATCTGGGGTTACAGATTTTTGTCTATCCCTCCAAAAAGCCAGTGATCCTTTTCGAACTTGTTTGTTTGGATATCCATACATACATTGGCCAGACTTTAGTCACTTGGGAGTAAACTACACTGCTATCAATAACTCTTATTGGCGGTGGAGAAACAATAACTCCCAAGGCGAATGTACAAAATCATGGAATTGGCCTATTATAAAAGAAACACATTTTTTACAACAGTTGATATATCGACTCAACAAATCAGCCCCTTCACCTTTACAAGAATTAAATTTGTGGGGATCTTTTCCTCCGGTCATAAGTGTGGGTGATGTTTCTAACCAAGCGAATTGTACCAATATACGCCCAAAGATTTTACCAATCAATGGATCCGGAGTCGTCCTTTTCGGAGACTCATGGAAACGTCTCATGCATGCTGACAACCTAACGCAATATTATATAGGCTACCACAATGTGACCGGACAATTTAGCCATTGGAATACCTCCAAACATGTCGGAGAAGTAGACGTAAAAAATGTGACCGCCAAAATACTACCTGATGGTTATTTTCTAATATACGGTGATAGAGCTTGGCCTGGTATTCCTTTTCGTCCCATAGGAGGACCATGTTACATTGGGAAATTAACCATGTTTGCACCTGCCATGCGCGACCTAGTAAAACAGACAAATAACATTTGAATCAAAAGGGAACTCAAAGATTTGGCACCTGACTGTAATGACAATGTAAATCTTGGAACAATAGGTGGAGCCATTGCCTTATCGTTTTTCCTACCAGGAGGCATGGCAGCAGCAAATTGGAGGAAAATTAAAACCTTGGCGTGCTGGGTCGTAAAACAATTTAACTCTACTTCTGAAATATTAACTGTTTTAGTTAGTGATGTAAATAGCTTAAGACATGCAGTTTTGCAAAAAAGAGCAGTCATTGAATTTCTGCTTTTAGCACATGGGCATGGGTGTCAGGATTTTGAAGGAATGTGTTGCATGAATCTATATGATCATTCGCAGAGCATACAGAAACAATTACAAAAGCTTAAGGAACACATGCATCATGTAAAACAAGGATCTGTGGGACTAGATGCCTGGCTGGCGTCTTGGGGAGTAGGAGGTTGACTAACAGATATACTTAAACAAGGACTGTCTATACTCGTTTTCATTCTGATTTTATTACTTATTTTTTTTACGTGTCTTCAGGATTGTATTATTCGTAGCCTTAATTCTATGCTTAGGCGAAAGGGGGGAAATGTTGGGGCCTTAGCAGTTTTACACGAATATGCTGAGTTCTGAAAAGGTCAGGAGTTGACCGTTAGACAAACAAGAGTAAGTTTATGGTTAAAGGAATGCAGAGGTCAGCAGAAAGTGGGATGTGAAAAACAGTGATAACAGAAACCTTTTCCAGGAATGTGTGCTTTAAGACCACCAATTGATGGACTGCCTGAGGTACGTGAACAATGTATGCTAACCACTCATAATAGCATGCTGTCCTCGTGATCGCATGTCAAGGACTCAAAAGAATATGTATTGTGTGGTCTTTGGATAATAAAACAGATTTGAATCTGCATCTCATATATGTGTCGTTCTTTCTCGCTCGCTTGGAAGCTCGCAGCACTGACTCGTTTAGTCTAGGAGGAATTTTCGTTCTTACTCCATCTGGGGACCCAGACATGCCATTTCAGCGCTGGGCACCGGTCACCAAACCAATGAAGTTCTAGCCAGGAAAAAAAACCCTTATCCTCCAAGTCTCCTCTGCAATTGGTGAGGCACCCTTGGCACTCCATGCACAGATGGACCTTCCTGTTCTGGCAGCTTTTGTCTGGAAGGAATCTACGTTCCTAGGCCATCTGGGGACCCAGACCACAAAAACAATGAACTTCCAGCCAGGAAAAAATGCCGTAAGCCTTCGACTCTTTTGTGCAATTGGTGATGCACCCATGGCACTTAATGCACACATGGAGCTTACTCGCTGACTCATTTAGTCTGGGAGGAATTTTCGTTCTTAGTCCATCTGGGGACCCAGACCCATTTCCGGCGCAGATCTCGGGCCACCAAACCAATGAAGTTCCAGCCAGGAAAAAAAGCCCTTAGCCTCCAAGTCTCCCGAGCAATTGGTGAGCCACCCTTGGCACTTCATGCACACATGGAGCTTCCTGCGCTGGTTCCTGTGTTCTGGGAGGAATCTTGGTTTTTAGCCCATGTTTGGCAACGATGGGTCATTTCAGCACCAGACTTCACACACAGAGCCAATGAAGTTCCAGCCCGGAAGAAAAACCCTTACCTTTCAAGCCTCCTTTTCAACTGGATGGATACCCAGACATGCTATTATAGCGCAGATCTCGAACCACCAAACCAATGAACTTCCAGATAGGAAAAAAAGTGGTTCGTCTCCAAATCTCCTCTGCAATTGGTGAGTCACTCTGGGCACTCCATGCACACATGGAGCTTCCTGCGCTGGCACCTTTGGTCTGGGAAGATTACTCATTCTTAGTCCATCTGGGGACCCAGAATGGTCATTTCAGCGCTGGGCTCTGGTCACCAAACCAATGAAGTTCCAGGTAGGAAAAAAAGCCCCTAGCCTCCAAGTCTCCTGTGCAATTGGTGAGTCACCCTTGGCACTCCATGCACACATGCAGTTTCCTGCGCTGGCTCCTGTGTTCTGGGAGGAATCTTCATTCTTAGTCCATTTGGGGACCCAGACTGTTACAAGAATTTTGAATTAGCAGTAGTATAGCTAAAGGTCTCTGTATAGAACAGGCCTGTGAGGCCCCAAAAAGATTGGAATGTGCTAGCCATGCAACAGTAAGAAGAAACAATTATCAAAAGAGGAACTGAAGCATAGAGAACATAGTTTTCTAATCTACTGATGACTTGCACCTGGGTTGTGGGAGTTAGTTAAATGAATTTTAGAGTTAGGCAACTGAGGATGATTTATGATGACCTAGTTAGGAGTTAATTATTTGGATGAAATATTAAGTTTCAGTATGCACTTTGATGTAGTAACTTAGCAAATGTCTTTGTTTGTCTGAGTGTATAAAAGATGTACTCAGAATGAGGGTCTTTTGGGATTCTGGCTTTGGACTTTAGTCCACAGGTCCCCTGGGCCCATAATAAAGCACCGGCATTAACTAACACTCTGTTGGTTTGTGCTTCTTATCGTGGCGGGCAACAGTCTTCTTGACGACCCAGATGGGACTCCGGTCGGCAGCCAGGTGAATTCCTGGGGAGACATCATTCTGTGCCCGACCCCCGCGCCCGTCAGACAACCATTCCAGGTAAACCCGAAGGTGCTTTATTTTCTTAGGGGTTATAAGCCTGCCTATAAGACGAGTTTGTGTATACTCGCTGGGTTGGGCTGAGAGAGGTATTTCTTGGGGAAGCCTAGGCACTGGTCGTAAGACGCGGCGAAAGCTGCGCTGAGCCAGCATTTACCGTATACTGGATTTTGGCAAATTGGTTGTGGGAACAAGTTACGTAACTGTTTGTGGTATTTCACTGCTTGTGGCATTTTATTTTTTTGTGGTATCTGCTGTTTGTGTGAGTGTGTTGTGCTATTGTGGGTATGATGCCTTTTAAAACCTTTAGAGCATTGTCCTGTTCTGAAACTAATATTCCTGATGATTCTCCGCTTGGTCGCATACTAAAACACTGGAAGGAGGGGAATTTTGGGCAGGAACTAAGTAAAAAGCAACTAATTGACTATTGTAATAATGTGTGGCCACAGTATAATACTGAAGGGATGCAGTGACCGAAGAACGGCACTATGACACTAGAGATAATGTCTCCTTTACTGCAATATTTAAAAGACAATGATCTATGGGACGAAATACCATATCTAGATTTATTTTATTATTTGAGACGTAAACCTGAGTGGCAGAATGGCTGTGGTGTGCTGGTGTTAAAAGCATCGAATGACGAGTGCGTGGGATGCAAGGAGCGAAAGGCACGGTTTGCTGAACCGGAGGAAGATATTGCTTTGTTAGTCTCTCCGAGCCTTACCCCTACCCCGCCCCCATTGAGAGCAGCCCCCACTCCTACCGTGCCCCCATTGAGAGCAACTCCCTCACGTAGGCGAGATTCGCCCCCACCTGTGCCCCCATCATCCTCGGATGAGGAGGAAAAGGAGCACACTGATAGGACCCCGTTAGCGGGACGGACTTGTAGGGGAAGGAAAGAACGGGGAAGGAGTCGGGAGCGGAGACATGGAAGCGAGGGGAGGGCTGTGTCGCCCTTGCCCCGAAATTAATGGTCCCTCTGTGAGAGGCAGTGGGGGCAGGAGGAGCGCGGGTCATGGTAAAAGTACCTTTTTCGCCAAATGATTTATTAATTTGGAAGCAATCAGCAGGAGCGTATAGAGAAAATCCTGAGCGTGTGGTGCGTGTTGTTAAAATGGTTATAAAAACTCAGAATCCGGACTGGAATGATTTGCAAGTTTTATTGGATACAATCCTAGATTCTACTGAAAAAGAAATGGTATTGCGAGTAATGGTTGAGAGAGCCAGAGAAAAGATTCGCGCGCAGCCTGGGCAGGGAACAGTTAATGATTTAGTACCTCGAGAGGACCCTGAATGGAATCCTAATGCTGCAGGCGACTATCATAGGTTAAAAGTTTATCAAGATTTGTTGGTAGAAGGAATTCGAAGCGGAATTCCAAAGACTTTAAACTGGTCTAAGCTATATTCTGTGCGGCAGGATAAGGCGGAATCCCCCTCTGCCTTCCTAGAAAGACTGAAGGAGACAGCTAGAAAATATACAGACTTGGACGTAGAAGCAGAGTCAGGGAAGTTACAGTTGGCTTTGATTTTCATGGGACAGTCCCAGGAAGATATTAGGAAGAAATTGCAGAAATTAGAAGGCGAAGAGACGCGGAATTTAGAAAAATTGTTAGAAGTGGCTTGGAAAGTGTATAATAATCGTGAAAAGGAGCAAACTAAGAAGCAGCAAGAGAGCATGTTAGCAATTTTGCAGGCGGCTGGGGGAAACTATAACAGAGGAAATAGAAGCAGGGGTCGTGGAAACAGAGGCAGGGGGGTTGGAAGAGGTTTTAATAACCAGAGTGGATTTGGATTCCAGGGTGGACGTGGAAAGATAGGGTTAAATCAGTGTGCACTATGCAAGGGTCAGGGACATTGGAAAAATGAATGCCCCTTAAATGCGGGGGTAGGGATGAATTCATTAGTCGGGAACATGCAGGGCGCGGGTAATGGGACGCCACAAGGTGTCGCTCAAGCATTTATGTTGCAAAACTACCAGAGTCAGAGCTGACTAGTCCGAGACCTAAAGGTTGTCCTGGAAATAGAAGGAGAACCTATGGAATTTCGCGTAGATACGGGAGCTAGTTTTTCAGCAATGAATCGGTTAATGGGTCCTTTAAGTAATTCAACTGTCCGTGTTGTGGGTGTATCGGGACAAGCAGAGGAACGTGCATTCTTGAGGCCACTGGATATCAAATTTAGAGGGAAACAATTGGATCACCAATTTCTTTATATGCCTAATAGCCCAGAGTGTTTGTTAGGGAGAGATTTATTGTCCTTCTTACAGGCTACTATAGTGTTTGAAAACGGAAGGGTCAAACTAGAAATCCCGGAAGAAAATGTGGCACAAATATTTACTGTAAAGGAAATAGAAACAGAAGAAATTCCTCAGGAAATAGAACATGCAGTTGTCCCTTGGGTGTGGGAGACCGGGGTCCCGGGCTTATCTAAAGCAGCAGTTCCAGTAGTGATAGAACTTAAAGAAGGAGCACAACCAGTACGAATTAAACAATATCCAATTAGTTTAGAAGCGAGAAGGGGGGTAGCACCTCTAATTGAACAAATTATAGTTCTTGGAATATTAAAAGAGTGTGAATCAGAATTTAATACACCAATCTTTCCAGTCAGGAAACCAAATGGGAAATACAGACTAGTACAAGATCTCAGGGCAGTCAATCTTTTAACCAAGGACATTCACCTGGTGGTTGCAAACCCATATACCTTGTTAACATCTGTTTCTGAGAAATTTCAGTGGTTTTCAGTAATAGATTTGAAAGATGCATTCTTCTGCATACCATTGGCACTGGAGAACTGGCACTTTTTCGCCTTTGAGTGGGAAAATCCCGACACGGGGAGGAAAAGACAACTTACCTGGACGCGTCTACCACAGGGATATAAATCTTCGCCTACAATATTTGGTAATCAGCTAGCAAAAGAACTTGAAGAGTGGAAGACATCACAGGTAAAAGACTCTCCTTTTTCCTACATAGTATTGCAATATGTAGATGACATCCTTCTGGGTACAGAAGGACGAGAGCTGTGTTACAAGCTAACCAATGAACTGCTAAACATGTTAGGCCAAGCAAGTTACCGAGTTTCAAAGGAAAAGGTCCAATTAGTTAAACAAAAAGTTATCTACCTGGGTTGCGAGATTTCCCAAGGAGTTCGGCGATTAGGCACAGAGTAAAAACTATCTGTGCTATCCCGGCCCCACGGAATAATCAGGAATTGAGATCTTTTCTAGGAATGATCGGCTGGTGCCGACTATGGATTCCTGACTTCGGACTCCTCGCTAGACCGCTGTATGAAGCAGTGAAGGAGTCGCAGCTAGTTTGGAGACGGGCACAGGAAAAGGCATTCCAGGACTTAAAGAAAGCTCTGCGGGAAGCACCTGCTTTGGGACTGCCTGACATAACAGAAGATTTCCAGCTGTATGTCTGCGAAAGACAACGGTTGGCTCTGGGAGTACTCACACAACGACTGGGATCCTGGAAGAGACCCGTTGGTTCCTTTTCAAAGCAACTGGACACTGTAAGTGGGGGTTGGCCTGGGTGCCTCAGAGCAGTAGCAGCAACGGTGATATTGATCCAGGAAGCACATAAACTGACTCTGGGAAGGCATATTACAGTTTACGTGCCACATATGGTCATAGCAGTCCTGGAACAGAAAGGGGGACATTGGCTCTCCTCCAGCAGAATGTTACAATACCAGGCCCTGCTTAGGGAACAGGATGACATTGAATTAAAAGTTACTAACCATCTCAATCCGGCCGAGTTTCTCAGGTCCGCCCAGGAAGAGGGAGTCCTGGAACATGACTGCATGGAGACAATCGAGCATGTCTATGCTAGTCGAAAGGACTTGAAGGATGAACCACTGGAGAACCCGGACTGGGAACTGTTTACAGGTGGATCAAGCTTCGTGGAAAATGGTACCAGGTATGCAGGGCACACGGTGGTAACTCTACAGGAAGTCGTGGAAGCAAAGGCATTACCCCCGGGAACATCAGCACAAAAAGCTGAGATATGGGCATTAGTAAGAACCCTAATCCTGAGTCAAGAAAAGAGAGTTAACATCTGGACTGACTCAAAGTATGCTTTTGGAGTAGTCCACGTACATGGGGCATTGTGGAAGGAGAGAGGGTTGCTTACTTCACAAGGGACAGCAATTAAACATCGGGAAGAAATCTTTCAGCTACTAAAGGCAATACACAAACCGTCAGCTGTAGCCATAATGCACGTGAAGGGACACCAGACCAGTTCGGAACCAGAGTCTCAAGGAAACAGATTGGCAGACCAAGCAGCACGACGGGCAGCTACACAGGTATGGACTCAAATGGCTTTGCTACCAACTCGTGATAACCCAGCAGCAGTACACATGGAAGAAAAGCCCCATTACACACCGGAAGATGAAAAGTTGGCCCATATGATGGAAGCAAAGAAAAATGTAAAAGGATGGTATATTACCCCTACTGGACAGGTAATACTGCCAATCAGAATAATGAAGACAGTGCTTGAAATCGAGCATGGTAAGTGCCACTGGGGTGCAGAAGCAATGGTTAAATTTCTGAGAAATAAAATTTTCTCAAATCAGATGTTAACACTGGCTAAGAGGGTGAATGCGACATGCCCAGCATGTATTAAAAACAATCCAATAGTGAGGAAACAGGTACAAATGGGAAAACTTCAAATTGGACAACTTCCAGGAGATTACTGGCAGGTAGACTTTTCTGAATTGCCAAGGGCTCAGACATACAAATATTTGCTGGTGTATGTGTGTACCTTTTCAGGGTGGTCAGAAGCTTTTCCATGTAGAACTAACCAGGCTAAGGAAGTAGTAAAGACTCTTCTGAAAGAAATTATTCCGAGGTTTGGAGTACCATTAGGATTGTCTTCAGATAGAGGGCCACACTTTATTGCAGGGGTTGTACAGGACTTAGCCACAGTGTTAGGAATAGTATGGAATCTCCACACCCCGTGGAGACCACAATCTAGTGGGCAGGTAGAAAGGATGAATCAGACCCTGAAAAACCAATTAAAGAAAATTTGTCAAGAAGCGAAAATTCAGTGGCCCCAAGCTTTGCCTCTTGCTCTGTTGAGAATTAGGATTAAACCTAGGGAAAGAATTGGGGTAAGCCCATACGAGATTCTGTACGGAAAACCATACCATGCTGCAACGTATCAGGGTGACCCTCATGTAGTAGGAGACCAAGCTGTGTTTAACTATATCTTGTCTCTAAATAAGACTCTTGTAGCGTTTTGGGGAGCCTTACAGTGGAATCGACCTTTACCTCTGGAGAACCCAGTGCATGACATTTCTCCAGGAGATCAGGTCTACGTGAAGAATTGGTCGGTAGAACCACTGAAGGAAACATGGGACGGCCCCCGCCAGGTGTTGATGACAACCTATACAGTTGTCAAGGTCGAAGGCATTGACAACTGGATTCACTACACGAGGGTCAAGAAGGTCCCCGTGCAGTGGGTTGCAGAATCCATCACGCCGACCGGAACGGTGTTCCGGGCGGTCCAATAAGACTCATAGTGCGAATAGTAATTCTGTTACTGTTAATAGGTACCACTGATGCAGGTGTTACAATTACTGTGTCTAATCCTTTCGTTCTAGTGCCTGAAGGAACAAGTGTAAATCTGACCTGTTTGTTTTCTGATAACCGGGAAGCTGAATGGGATGATGTGCATGTTTGGTGGCGATGGATGGATCAGGACCATGATATAACCGAAGGTGTGACCACGGTATGGAACAGGACGCAGCAAAAGGGCTATACCGTCTTGCAGGTACCCACTGTGACTCCTGAGGTCGATGGTGTGTATTCTTGCATAGTGTGGGTTCGAATGAGTTTTGATTACGAGTATGCAAGTATACACACGTTTAATTCCACACATAATAGGGACTCAGGCATACAGATACCCCTTCATCTGCAAGTTGATACATGGCATGGCCCTCCTCTACGGATTAATTGCGCGTTTAAATTGAGCTATCCATGCTATGAGAACCTTGACCTTAAATGGTGGAAAATAAACATGACAACTGGAATGTGGGAAAGGCAAACTGAGGGAATTAGCTGGTGGTCTGGCGAGGAGAATGGAAGAGGTTGGTTAAATATTTCAAATCCAGAAGTAGGAGAGACTGAAAGTACCTTTGTATGTGTTGTCTCTTGTGACGAGGAAGAGAATTATGGGATCAGGACAGTTAGAAGTGTGCCATATCAAGGTCAGGAAATCCAACCAGAACAGGAAAGTTATACCATAGCAGAAGGAGGAAATGTTACCCTGAGTTGCAAAATTCGGAGACAGTTTTTCTCGGATTATGGTTGGTGGTTCAAAGGTTATAACTTACAGAATGATTCTAAATATCACATTGAGCAGGGGCCACAGAGTATTGCCCTAACAATTCAACAGACAAAAAGAGGGCAGGATGAAGGACAATACATTTGCTGGATAAGTAAAGATGACTGGTGGGGAACAGGAGTGACCTCTGTTTATGTAAAAACTGTGCGAATGACTCGACAGACCCATACATCACAGGTTCCACGAATCCCACACATTTCCTATACAGGAACCAAGCAAGAAAATTTAATAGTTGGACTAATTAGAGATTTTGGAATGGTTCAAAATGTCTCTAGAATTACTGCATGCCTTCCACTGCCACACGCGGCTGGGGACCCGATCCCATGGGGAATAATACCAGTTCCAGAACTCCCGAGACTATTTGTTAATACCACGTGGAGTTGTAAGTTTTTAACTAAACCTCACCCAGTAACGATAGATGGATGTCTTTATGGAAGTGTTAAAACCCGAGAGCAATGTGAACAGTTGCCAGGATTCCTCAAGTGGATAGACAGAAGTATGCATGGCTTGTTGGGACAGTGTATAGTTTCCCCCTCTATTAGTAGCGTAGACACCTGTGTAAGGGTGTAAGTCCAAATGGATGAGGGAAAATTGGAACAAAAGTGTCAAAATAACACTACTCCTGCTACTCTAGAAAAGTGGCAAACAATTTGGGGACCTAGTTTATTAAAAACCTACAGCTATTTAGGGAAAGTACAATGGTGCATTCATTGGGTAGGTTCTAAAAACCAAAATTACTCTTTTCTACATTCAAAACATAAACAATGGCGGCAAATACTCTCACCTACAGATTTATGGAATTGCACTCGAATTTACACATGTGACACTCCCAATGGTGACGTAGGTTTAATCCCAGTACGAATTCAGTTAAGATTGGGTTGTGAGTGCCGGGGATACAATCACTCCATAATAGGTTATAATAGCTCACGTAGTGTAGATTGTCTCACCACCACTGTGAGCAGCCCAGGAAATCTAGTTTGGGTAATGGGACATGGACAATGGACCACTCATATGCCTGTAGATGGCCCTGCGACGCAAATCACCTTAGGAGTTCCTACCCTATGCCCTTATTGGAAAACAGAGGAATTGACCACTACAGATATTCAACCTAGGCGAAAAAGGGCCTTCGAGCAAAACCCAGATGAGTGGCATGACCCATCATCTGGAGTTAAATTTGGATGGGCATTAGAGTCCTTGTTTGCACCGATTGCATCTTATCATAATAGAGAGATGCTGTTCAAATTAATGAGTCAAACGGAAAGATTGGCAGCGGCTACCAAAAAGGGATTTAAGGACATGAATATCCAATTACAAGCGACTACTCGCATGACTATACAAAACCGAATGGCATTAGATTTATTTCTATTAAAGGAACACGGAGTTTGTGGTTACCTGCATGCACGGGATGAACACTGCTGCATCCACATTCCAAATGTCACACATGAGGTTGAAAATGATATTTCTCAGTTAGAACAAATTGAAGGAAATGTGCAAAATTTACAAAAAGATGCAGAGCATAACTGGATTGGTGAAATATTCAGCTCCCTTGGTTTAAATGTTTCTGGATGGCTATCCTCAATTATTCAGTATGTTATAATGTTTGGAATTATAATCCTTATTGCTTTGATTGTATATAAGTGTCTCCTAGGACTGATTGTAAAAGAAGGGCAGCACACTCGTCGAATCATCATGGCAGTAACCCGGAAAGAGGCCATCCTCCCCAATGGCGAGTCTTCTGATCAGCGCGACTCTTCTGATCAACGCGAAACTTCGATTTAGATAATTTGAGCATCCTTGCAATTGAAGATTGAAGAATGCTCAAAAGGGGGGACTTGTTACAAGAATTTTGAATTAGCAGTAGTATAGCTAAAGGTCTCTGTATAGAACAGGCCTGTGAGGCCCCAAAAAGATTGGAATGTGCTAGCCATGCAACAGTAAGAAGAAACAATTATCAAAAGAGGAACTGAAACATAGAGAACATAGTTTTCTAATCTACTGATGACTTGCACCTGGGTTGTGGGAGTTAGTTAAATGAATTTTAGAGTTAGGCAACTGAGGATGATTTATGATGACCTAGTTAGGAGTTAATTATTTGGATGAAATATTAAGTTTCAGTATGCACTTTGATGTAGTAACTTAGCAAATGTCTTTGTTTGTCTGAGTGTATAAAAGATGTACTCAGAATGAGGGTCTTTTGAGATTCTGGCTTTGGACTTTAGTCCACAGGTCCCCTGGGCCCATAATAAAGCACCGACATGAACTAACACTCTGTTGGTTTGTGCTTCTTATCGTGGCGGGCAACAAGACAAGTAATTTCAGCACCGGGCTTCAGACACTAAACCAATGAAGTTCCAGCCAGGAAAAAATGCCTTAAGCCTCCGACTCTCCTGTGGAATTGGTGATGCACCCATGGCACTTAATGCACACATGGAGCTTGCTGCGGTGACTCATTAAGTCTGGGAGGAATTTTTGTTCTTAGTCCATCTGGGGACCCAGACATGCCATTTAAGTCCTGGGCCCTGGTAACCAAACCAATGAAGTTCCAGCCAGGAAAAAAAAGCCTTTAGCCTCCAAGTCTCCTGTGTAATTGGTGAGTCACTCTCGACACTTAATGCACTTATGGAGCTTCCTGCGCTGGCAGCTTTTGTGTGGGAGGAACCTACATTCCTAGTCCCTCTGGGTACCCAGGCGTGCCATTATGGCACAGATCTCCATTCACCAAACCAATGAAGTTCCAGCCAGGAAAAAAAGCCTTATCCTCCAAGTCTCCCATGCAATTGGTGAGTCACTCTTGGCACTCCTTACACACATGGAGCTTCCTGTCCTGTGCCCTTTGTTCTGGGAGGAATCTTTGTTCTTAATCCATGTGTGGACCGAGAAGCATCATTATGGCTCAGATCTCTATCCACCAAACCAATGCAGTTCTAAGCAGGTAAAAAAGCCCTTAGCTTAGAAGCCTCCTGTGCGATTGGTGAGCCACCCTTGACACTCCATGCGCACATTGAGTTTCCTAGACTAGTTCCTTTTTTCTAAGAGGAATCTTCATTCTTAATCCATCTGGGCACCCAGAATGGCCATTTCAGCGCTTGTCTCTTGAAACCAAACCAATGAAGTTCCAGCCAGGAAAAAAAGGTTTTAGCCGCCAAGTCTCCTGTGAAATTGGTGAGTCTCCCTTGGCACTCCATGCACACATGGAGGTTCCTGCGCTGCCTCCTTTGTTTTGGGAGGAATCTTCGTTCTTAGTCCATTTGGGGACCCAGAAGAGTAATTTCTGCACCGGGCTTCCGACACCAAACCAATGAAGTTCTAGCCAGGAAAAAATGCCTTAAGCCTCCGACTCTCCTGGGGAATTGGTGATGCACCCATGGCATTTAATGTACACATGGAGTTTGCTGCGCTGACTCATTAAGTCTGGGAGGAATTTTCGTTCTTAGTCCATCTGGGGAGCCAGACCCTTTCCGACGCAGATCTTGCACCACCAAACCAATGAAGTTCCAGTCAGGAAAAAAAGCACTTAGTCTCCAAGTCTCCAGTGCAATTCCAGAGCCACCCTTGGCACTCAATGCACACATTGGTTTTCCTATGCTGGTTCCTTTTTTCTGGCAGGAATCTTAATTCTTATTCCATCTGGTGACCCAGACATGCCATTCTAGCGGTGGGCTCCGGTCACCAAACCAATGAAATTCCACCCAGGAAAAAAGCCCTTAGCCTCCAAGTCTCCTGTGCAATTGGTAAGTCACCCTTGCCACTCCATGCACACATGGAGTTTCCTGCGCTGGCAGCTTTTGTCTGGGAGGAATCTACGTTCTTAGTCCATTTGGGGGCCCAGACAAGTAATTTCAGCACGGGTCTTCAGACACCAAACCAATCAATTTTCAGTCAGGAAAAAATGCCTTAAGCCTCCGACTCTCCTGTGGAATTGGTGATGCACCCATGGCACTTAATTCACCCATGGAGCTTGCTGCGCTGATTCATTTAGTCTGGGAGGAATTTTCGTTCTTAGTCCATCTGGGGACCCAGACATGTCATTTCAGTCCTGGGCCCTGATAACCAAACCAGTGAAGTTCCAGCCAGGAAAAAACCCCTTAGCCTTCAAGTCCCCTGTGCAATTGGTGAGTCACCCTTTGCACTCCATGCACTTATGGAGCTTCCTGCGCTGGCAGCTTTTGTCTGGGAGGAATCTACATTGCTAGTCCCTCTGGGTACACAGTCGTGCCATTACGGCGCAGATCTCCGTCCACCAAACCAATGGAGTTCCAACCAGGAAAAAGAGTCCTTAACCTCCAAGTCTCCTGTTCAATTGGTAAACCACCCTTGGCAATCTATACACACATGGAGCTTCCTGTCCTGTCTGCTTTGTTCTGGGAAGAATCTTCATTCATAGCCCATGTGGGAACCGAGAGGGGTCATTATGGCGCAGATCTCAAACCTCCAAACCAATGAAGTTCCAGGCAGGAAAAAAAGCCCTTAGCCTCCAAGTGTCCTCTGCAATTGCTGAGTCACCCTTGGTTCTCCATACACGCATTGACTTTCCTGCCCTGAAACCTTCTGTCTGGGTGGAATCTTTGTTTTTAATACATGTGGGGACAAAGACGGGTCATTTCAGCCCCAGACTTCGCAAGCAAAACCAATGAAGTTCCAGCCCGGAAGAAAAGCCCTTATCTTTCAAGTCTCCTGTGCAATTGGTGACTCACTCTTGGCACTCCATACACACATGGAACTTTTTGCCCTGACCCCTTTGTTCTGGGAGGATTTGTCGTTCTTAGTCCATCTGAGGACCCAGACAGGTCATTTTAGCGTGGGTCTTCGGACACCAAACGAATGAAGTTCGATGCAGGAAAAAAAGCCCTTAGCTTGCAAGTCTCCTGTGCAATATGTGAGCTCCCGTTGGCACTCCATGCACACATTGAGTTTCCTAGACCAGTTCCTTTTTTCTGGGAGGAATCTTCATCCTTAGTCCATCTGGGGACCCAGAATGGTCATTTTAGCACTGGACTCTTGACACCAAACCAATGAAGTTCCAGACAGGAAAAAAAGCCATTATCCTCCAAGTCTCCTGTGCAATTGGTGAGTCACTCTTGGCACTCCATGCACACATGGAGCTTCCCTCCCTGGTTCCTGTATTCTAGGAGGAATCCTCGTTCTTAGTCCGTTTGGGGACCGAGAAGGGTGATTATGGCTCAGATCTCGAACCTCCAAACCAACGAAGTTCCAGACAGGTAAAAAAAACGTTCGTCTCCAAGTCTCCTCTGCAATTGCTGAGCTACCCTTGCTACTCCATGCACACTTGAAGTTTCCTGCCCTGAAACCGTCTGTCTGGGAGGAATCTTCATTTTTAGTCCATGGGGGGACAAATACGGGTCATTTCAGTGCCAGACTTCACGCACCAAACCAATGGAGTTCCAGCGCGGAAGAAAAGGCCTTACCTTTCAAGTCTCCTGTGCAATTGGTGAGTCACTCTTGGCACTCCATACACACATGGAAATTCCTGCACTGGCTCCTTTGTTCTGGGAGGATTCTTTGTTCTTAGTCCATCTGGGGACCCAGAATGGCCATTTCAACGCTGGGCTCTTGACACCAAACCAATGTATTTCCAGTCAGGAAAAAAGCCTTTATCCTCCAAGTCTCCTGTGCAATTGGGGAGTCACCCTTGGCACTCCATGCACACATGGAGCTTCCTGTGCTGGTTGCTGTGTTCTGGGAGGAATCTTCGTCCTTAGTCCATTTGGTGGCGCAGAGAAGTAATTTCAGCATGGGACTTCAGACACAAAACCAATGAATTTCCAGCCAGGAAAAAATGCCTTAAGCCCCCGACTCTCCTGTGGAATTGGTGATGCACCCATGGCACTTAATGCACACATGGATCTTGTTGCGCTGACTCATTTAGTCTGGGGTGAATTTTCGTTCTTAGTCCATCTGGGGACCCAGAGCCTTTTCCAGCGCAGATCTCGGGCATACAAACCAATGAAGTTCCAGCCAGGAAAAAAAACCCTTATCCTCCAAGTCTCCTGTGCAATTGGTGAGTCACTCTTGGCACTCCTTACACAGATGGAGTTTCCTGTCCTGTGCCCTTTGTTCTGGGAGGAATCTTCGTTCTTAATCCATGTGTGGACCGAGAAGCATCATTATGGCTCAGATCTCTGTCCACCAAACCAATGCAGTTCTAAGCAGGTAAAAAAGCCCTTAGCTTAGAAGCCTCCTGTGCGATTGGTGAGTCACCCTTGACACTCCATGCGCAAATTGAGTTTCCTAAACTAGTTCCTTTTTTCTAAGAGGAATCTTCATTCTTAATCCATCTGGGCACCCAGAATGGCCATTTCAGCGCTTGTCTCCTGACACCAAACCAATGAAGATCCAGCCAGGAAAAAAAGGCTTTAGCCGCCAAGTCTCCTGTGCAATTGGTGAGTCTCCCTTGGCACTCCATGCACACATGGAGGTTCCTGCGCTGCCTCCTTTGTTTTGGGAGGAATCTTCGTTCTTAGTCCATTTGGGGACCCAGAAGAGTAATTTCAGCACCGGGCTTCGGACACCAAACCAATGAATTTCTAGCCAGGAAAAAATGCCTTAAGCCTCCGACTCTTCTGTGGAATTGGTGATGCGCCCATGGCACTTAATTCACCCATGGAGCTTGCTGCGCTGATTCATTTAGTCTGGGAGGAATTTTTGTTCTTAGTCCATCTGGGGAGCCAGACCCTTTCCGACGCAGATCTCGGGCCACCAAACCAATTAAGTTCCAGCCAGGAGAAAAAGCCCTTAGCCTCCAAGTCTCCTGTGCAATTGGTGAGTCACCTTTGGAACTCCATACTCACATGGAGTTTCCTGTCCTGTCTCCTTTGTTCTGGGAGGAATATCCATTCTTAATCCATGTGGGGACCGAGAAGTGTCATTATGGCTCAGATCTCCGTCCACCAAACCAATGAAGTTCCAGGAAGGTAAAAAAGCTGTTCGTCTCCAGGTCTCCTCTGCAATTGCTGAGCTACCCTTGGCACTCTGTGCACACATTGAGTTTCCTGCTCTGAAACCTTATGTCTTGGAGGAATCTTCGTTTTAATCCATGTGGGGACAAAGACGGGTCATTTCAGCGCCAGACTTCGCAAGCCAAACCAATGAAGTTCCAGCTTGGAAGAAAAGTCCTTATCTTTCAAGTCTCCTGTGCAATTGGTGAGTCACTCTTGGCACTCCATACACACAATGAACTTTTTGCCCTGACCCCTTTGTTCTGGGAGGATTCGTCGTTCTTAGTCCATCTGGGGACTCAGGCCATTTTAGCTCGGGTCTTCGGACACCAAACGAATGAAGTTCCAGGCAGGAAAAAAAACCCTTAGCTTGAGACTCTCCTGTGAGTCACCCTTGGCACTCCATGCACACATTGTGTTTCCTAGGCAGGTTTCTTTTTCCTGGGAGGAATCTTCGTTCTTAGTCCATCTCGGGACCCAGAATGGCCATTTCAGCGCTGGGCTCTTGACACCAAACCAATGAAGTTCCAGCCAGGAAAAAAAACCCTTAGCCTCCAAGTCTCCTTTGCAATTGGTGAGTCACCCTTGGTACTCCATGCACACATGGGGCTTCCTACACTGACTCCTGTGTTCCGGGAGGAATCTTCGTTCTTAGTCCGTTTGGGGACCCAGACAAGTATTTTCAGCATTGACTTCGGACACCAAACCAATGAATTTCCAGCCAGGAAAAAACGCCTTAAGCCCACGACTCTCCTGTGGATTTGGTGATGCACCCATGGCACCTAATGCACACATGGAGCTTCCTGCGCTGGTTCCTGTGTTCTGGGAGGAATCTTCATTCTTTGTCCATTAAGGGAACCAGACCACTGGTGATAACAGAAACATTTCCCAGGAATGTGTGCTTTAAAGACCACCAATCGATGGACTGCCTGCGGCGCGTGAACAATGTAGGCTAACCAATCATAAAAGCATGTTACGCTCGTGATCGCATGTCCAGGACTCTAAAGAATATATATTGTGGGACCTTTGGATAATAAAACATATTTGAATCTGCATCTTCTAGATGTGTCGTTCCTTCCCGCTTGCGTGATAACCCGGGGCATATGGTGACTCCTGATGTATGTGTTTGGAGAGGGTCGAATTGCATCAAACTGCAGAGCCTGCGAGGATCCTGTTGTCAGAGAAACTTTAGCTGGGCGCCCGAAGAAAGGCAGTTCGTACACAACTGACTGGTGAGTCAGGGAATAAGCAGGATGGAATTAACAGCTTTAGCAGTGGAACTGTCGGTTGTTGATAGCCGTGGCCTTACTCAGGAGAGCAGAGCCGGACCGAGCTGGAGTCAGACCTGGGACCAGAGCCATCTCAAATCACGATAGAGACCATCACGTTTCCCCCCCGCCATTCCCCCCGCGGTGTGTGTCGGAGATGGGCTGAGACAAGGGGGGGGGACACGAGCAAGATGGAGCGCTGTTAGAGGACACGGGAAGGCAGACAGGCAGACGCTCGGAGCCTCCTCCCTCCTCCCCTTCCACCCCCCCGCGTGTTCTGCAAAGCACGGCAACTGTGGAATTCCGTAGAGCCCGCCCACAACATTCCTTGAACTTTTAACAATGTTAATGCAATTGAACAAGAGGCAAAGATATGTTTGCTTTGCAAGTTATGGTTTCCTCACAGCAATCACTCACGGATGCAAGACACGGGGTAAAGAATTTTACTCTAAGACTCCAAAACGAAGCTGCTGTAAGATTTTAAGAGTGCCTGGGTACCGTGATGGGAGCCTGGCTACCTTGAAAAGAGCACAGCGACTGTTAAAGAAGTTCGGATGGCTCAGTCAGTAAAGCAGGGGACTGCGAATCCCAGGGTCATAGGTGGAACAACGTGCGGACTGGCTACAGTCCGGCGGCTCACCTCTTCTTTTTCCCAAGCAGACCCCTCTGCAAAATTGACTGCTCTTACCTGTGTCTGTTACGATAACAACACAAAACTGACTGAACTATTAATAGTAACGGTTTGTAAGCTTTTTTGTTAACAGCGCAAGTGACTGAAAGAGGCACACGGACAGAACCTCAGAGGTGACTGCATACCAACATTCAGAGAGCACGAAGACAGCACCAGCAGGGAGGGCTGACACAGACCAGGACAGCCAAGCAGCACTATGCTGGGAGGAGACCGAAGGCGGAGCTGCTGTTGATGGAGCTGGGAAGCTAGGGAACTGCCGGCTCTGAGCCAGAGCAGGGCAAGCTGCCCCCTGACACCATCAGGGGCCACTGCCTGTGTTGAGGGTGTCCCAAGGCTCGGCACTTGTAGTGTTGCAGTGTGACAAAACTACTAAAACTACAGCTGATTAAAAAAAAAAAAAAAGGGGGTAAAAAGGAGCTTTGAAGAGAACTTCCATGTGCATGGCTGGTGGTGCTTTTCACTGAGTTTGTCACAGTGTCACAGTTGACAGAGAAGTGGAACTTACTGAGGAATAGTTAAAG
The DNA here is from genome assembly GCF_003031625.1 of Empidonax traillii. Classification (NCBI taxonomy): domain Eukaryota; kingdom Metazoa; phylum Chordata; class Aves; order Passeriformes; family Tyrannidae; genus Empidonax; species Empidonax traillii. The sequence goes on from NW_020956995.1 coordinate 25,664, forward strand.
ACTTAAGAAATCTATGATTGGTCCTGGTTACTTGGTTACTGTGATTTTGTAATTGCAGATTTTGCTTTTCCCCTTCCTAGCATCAGGTTAAGGTAAATTTCAGTTGGGAATTTAAAGTGTACACACATGGTTTTCTTCTCTTCTTTCAGTTCACCTAACATTATTTCTGTTATGCTGCATAACTTTTGGTGTTCTTATAGCAGGGTTAACTCACTCATGGGGCAAGTTATTGTCAAGAAAGCATTTTTACATGCCAAACATATTTTCAAATACAAGAAAAAAGGAGGAGGAGAATATGCATGTGCATGAACAGGTGCTGGATCAAAAATGGATCTCATATAGGTTTGTTAAGCTTTTTGTTCCTTGTATTGATTCCTGTTCAGGAGAGGTGGAGTTACTGAACATGACCATCAGAGATGGCAGACTGAGAAGCACACAGCCAGTATTACTGGGATCTGAGATCTATGGTTGAAATGCAAAACTATAATAAAAAACCCAGCTATGTGTGAATGAGGAGTGGATTGAGGTGGCCACCTTCTGAATGACTGGAAAAAAGCTGTATGAGTGAAAAAAGCTGTGTAAATGTCTATGTGTGTGAACTTAAATACTCTATAAATGTTAAGATTTTAAGAGGATGTATTATATAGATTTAATTATAGTAAGTTGATGCATGCTAGCCTTCAATGATTGGAAACAAGAATCAAAGAGCTGCAGGTTAATGCTGGTCAGAATTGACTAAATGGTCGGTTAGTACATGGGAACTATCAGAATGGTTTTTGCCTATGGTCAAGACAGGTTTGCTTCTGTTATCTATTTTTGTGGTTGTGCTACTAATGTTGCCATGTTTGGTGTCGTGTTTGCAAAGGGCCCGGCAAAGGACGACCCAGGCGATTTTCCTAGCACAAATACAAAAAGGGGTTATGCGTGTGTTTTTAAATAGCTTAAGACATGCAGTTTTGGAAAATAGAGCAGCAATTGATTTTTTGTTTTTAGCCCATGGGCACGGGTGTCAGGATTTTGAAGGAATGTGTTGCAGGAATCTATCTGATCATTCACAGAGCATATACAAACAGTTACAAGAGCTTCAGGAACGCATGCATCATGTAAAAAAAAGATCTGTTGGACTGGATGCCTGGCTGGCATATTGGGGAGTAGGAGGTTGGCTAAAAGATATACTTAAACAAGGGCTATACTCGTTTTCATTCTAGTTTTATTACTTAATATTCCGTGTATTTTTATGTGTCGTCAGGATTGTATTATTCGTAGCTTTGATTCTATGCTTAAACGGAAAGAGGGAAAGACTGGGGCCTTAGCAGTTTTAAACGAAGATGCTGAGTTCTGAAAAGGTCAGGAGTTAACCGTTACACAAACAAGAACAAGTTTTCGGTTACAAGAATGCAGAGGTCAGCTGAAAGCAATATGAGAAAAACGGTGATAAAAGAAACTTTTCCCAGGAATGTGTGCTTTAAAGACCACCAATCGATGGACTGCCTGAGGCGCGTGAACAATGTAGGCTAACCAATCATAATAGAATGCTCTCCTCGTGATCGCATGTCCAGGACTCGAAAGAATATATACTGTGTGACCTTTGGATAATAAAAAGGATTTGAATCTGCATCTTATAGATGTGTTGTTCTTTCCCATTCGCGTGATAGCCCGCTGCAAAGAATTTTCGTTCTTAGTCCATCTGGGGACCCAGACCCTTTTCGGCGTAGATCTCAGGCCACCAAACCTATGAAGTTCCAGTCAGGAAGAAAAGCCCTTAGCCTCCAAGTCTCCTGTGCAATTGGTGAGCCACCCTTGGCTCTCCATACACACGTGGAGCTTCCTGTCCTGTCTCCTTTGTTCTGGGAGGAATCTTTTTTCGTAGTCCATCTGGGGACCGAGAAGGGTCATTATGGCTCAGATCTCCGTCCACCAAACCAGTGAAGTTCCAGGAAGGTAAAAAAGCCGTTCGTCTCCAAGTCTCCTCTGCAATTGCTGAGCTACCATTGGTACTCCATGCACACATGAAGTTTCCTGCCCTGAAACCTTCTGTCTTGGAGGAATCTTTGTTTTTAGTCCATGTGGGGACAAAGACGGGTCATTACAGCACCAGACATTGCGCGTCAAACCAATGGAGTTCCAACCCAGAAGAAAAGACCTTACCTTTCAAGTCTCCTGTGTAATTGGTGAGTCACTCTTGGCACTCCATGCACACATGGAGCTTCTTGCCCTTACTCCTGTGTTCTGGGAGGAATCTTCGTTCTTAGTCCATTTGGGGACCCAGACAAGTAATTCCAGCACGGGGCTTCAGACACCAAAACAATGAATTTCCAGCCAGGAAAAAATGCCTTAAGCCTTCGACTCTCCTGGGGAATTGGTGATGCACCCATGGCACTTAATGGTGCTTGTTGCACTGACTCATTTAGTCTGGGAGGAATTTTTCTTCTTAGTCCATCTGGGGACTGAGACATGCCATTTCAGCACTGGGCTCCAGTTACCAAACCAATGAAGTTCCAGCCAAGAAAAAACACCCTTAGCCTCCAAGTCTCCTGTGCAATTGGCGAGCCACCCTTGGCACTCCATACACACATGGAGCTTCCTGTCCTGTCTCCTTTGTTCTGGGAGGAATATTTGCTCTTAATCAATGTGGGGATCGAGAAGGGTCATTACGGTTCAGATCTCTGACCACCAAACCAATGAAGATCCAGGCGGGTAAAAAAACCGTTTGTCTCCAAGTCTCCTGTGCAATTGGTGAGTCACTCTTGGCACTCCATGCACACATGGAGCTTCCTGCGCTGGCTCCTTTGTTCTGGGAGGAATCTTCATTCTTAGTCCATCTGGGGCACCAGACGGTCCATTTTAGCGCAGGGCTTCGGACACCAAACGAATGAAGTTCCATGCAGGAAAAAAAAACCTTAGTTTGAAAGTCTCCTGTGCAATTGTTGGGCAACCCTTGGCACTCCATGCACACATCGTGTTTCCTAGGCTGGTTCCTTTTCTCTGGGAGGAATCATCCATCTGGGGACCCAGAATGGTCATTTCAGCACTAGGCTCTTGACACCAAACCAATGAAGTTCCAGCCAGGAAAAAAAGCCCTTAGCCTCCAAGTCTCCTGTGAAATTGGTGAGTCACCCTTGGCACTCCATGAACACATGCAGCTTCCTGCGCTGGCTCCTTTGTTCTGGGAGGAATCTTCGTTCTTAGTCCATTTGGGGACCCACACAAGTAATTTCAGTACAGGGCTTCGGACATCAGACCCATGAATTTCCAGCCAGGAAAAAATACCTTAAGCCCACGACTCTCCTGTGGAATTGGTGATGCACCCATGGCACTTAATGCACACATGGAGCTTGTTGCACTGACTCATTTCGTCTGGGAAGATTTTTCGTTCATCTGGGGACCGAGACCCTTTTCGGCGCAGATCTCAGGCCACCAAACCCATGAAGTTCCAACCAGGAAAAAAAGCCCTTAGCCTCCAACTCTCCTGTGCAATTGGTGAGCCACCCTTGGCACTCCATATACACATGGAGCTTCCTGTCCTGTCTCCTTTGTTCTGGGAGAAATCTTCACTCTTAGTCTGTCTGGGGACCAAGAAGGGTCATTATGGGTCAGATCTCGGACCACCAAACCAGTGAAGTTCCAGACCGGTAAAAAAGTCTTTCGTCTCCAAGTCTCCTCTGCAACTGCTGAGCTACCCTTGGCACTCTGTGCACACCTGGAGTTTCCTGCCTTGAAACCTTCTGTCTGAAAGGAATTTTAGTTTTTAGTCAATGTGGGGACAAAGATGGGTCATTTCAGCGCAAGACTTCTCACGCCAAACCAATAAAGTTCCAGCCCGGAAGAAAAGCCCTTACCTTTCAAGTCTCATGTGCAATTGGTGAGCCACCCTTGGCACTCCATGCACACATAGAGTTTCCTGCGCTGGCAACTTTTTTTGGGGAGGAATCTACATTCCTACTCCATCTGGGTACCCAGAGGTTCAATTATGGCGCAGATCTAAGGCCACCAAACCTATGAACTTCCAGACAGGAAAAAAAGCTGTTAGCCTCCAAGTCTCCTGTGCAATTGGTGAGTCACCCTTGCCACTCCATGCACACGTGGAACTTCCTGCACTGGCTCCTGTGTTCTGGAAGGAATCTTCGTTCTTAGACCATCTGGGGACCCAGAATGGCCATTTCAGCGCAGGGCTCTTCTCATCAAACCAATGAACTTCCAGCCAAGAAAAAACCCTATAGTCACCCACTCTCCTGTGCAATTGGTGAGTCTCCTTGGCACTCCATGCACACGTGGAGCTTCCTGCGCTGGCACCTTTGGTCTGGGAAAAATCTTCGTTCTTAGTCCATCTGGGGACCCAGACATGCCATTTCAGTGCTGGGCTCTGGTCACCAAACCAATGAAGTTCCATATAGGAAAAAAAGCCCTTAGCCTCCAAGTCTCCTTTGCAATTTCTGAGCTACCCTTGGTAGTCTGTGCACACATGGAGTTTCTTGCACTGAAAACTTCTGTCTGAGAGGAATCTTCATTTTTAGTTCATGTGGGGAAAAAGACGCGTCATTTCAGCGTCGGACTTTGCACGCCAAACCAATGAAGTTCCAGCCCGGCAGAAAAGCCCTTACCTTTCAAGTCTCATGTGTAATTGGTGAGTCACTCTTGGCACTCCATGCACACATGGAGTTTCCTACGCTGCTTCCTTTTTCTGGGAAGAATCTTCATTCTTAGTTCATCTGGGCAACCAGAGTTGCCATTTCAGCCCAGGGCTCTTGACACCAAACAAATGAAGTTCCAGGTAGGAAAAAACGCCCTTAGCCCCCAAGTCTCCTGTGCATTTGGTGAGTCACCCTTGGTACTCCATGCACACATGGAGCTTTCTGCGCTGACTCCTGTGTTTTGGGAGGAATCTTCGTTCTTAATCCATTTGGGGACCCAGACAAGTAATTTCCGCACGGGGCTTCGGACCTCGAACCAATGAAGTTCCAGCCAGGAAAAAATGCCTTAAGCCCACGACTCTCCTGTGGAATTGGTGATGCACCCATGGCACCTAATGCACACATGGAGTTTGCTGCGCTGACTCATTTAGTCTGGGAGGATTCTTAGTTCTTAGTCCATCTGGGGACCCAGAGTGGCCATTTCAGCACTGGGCTGTTCACACGAAACCAATGAACTTCCAGCCAAGAAAAAATCCTATAGTCTCCCACTCTCCTGTGCAATTGGTGAGTCTCCTTGGTCCTCCATGCACACATGGAGTTTCCTATGCTGGCACCTTTGATCGGCAAAGAATCTTCGTTCTTATTCCATCTGAGACCCAGAATGGCCATTTCAGCGCTGGGCTCTGGTCACTAAACCAATGAAGTTCCATATAGGAAAAAAAGCCCTTAGCCTCCAAGTCTCCTGTGCAATTGTTGAGTCACCCTTGGCACTTCATGCACACATGGAGTTTCCTGCGCTGGCACCTTTCGTATGGGATGAATCTTCATTCTCAGTCCATCTGGGGACCCAGACATGCCATTTCAGCACTGGGCTCTGGTCACCAAAGCAATAAAATTCCAGACAGGAAAAGAAGCCCTTGGCCTCCAAGTCTCCTGTGCAGTTGCTGAGTCATACTTGTCACTCCATGCACACATGCAGCTTTCTGCGCTGGCAGCTTTTGTGTGGGAGGAATCTACGTTCATAATCCATCTGGGTCCCAAGACGCGCCATTACGGCGCAGATCTGGGGCCACCAAACCAATGAAGTTCCACATAGGAAAAAAATCCATTAGCCTTGAAGTCTCCTGTGCAATTGGTGAGCCACCCTTAACACTCCTTGCACACGTGGAGCTTCCTGCACTGGCTCCTGTGTTCTGGAAGGAATTTCGTTCTTAGTCCATCTGGAGACCCAGAGTGGTCATTCCAGCCAAGAAAAAAATCCTATAGTCTCCTACTCTCCTGTGCAATTGGCGAGTCACCCTTGGCACTCCATGCACTTATGGAGCTTCCTGCGCTGGCCGCTTTAGCCTGGGAGGAATTCTCGTTCTTAGTCCATCAGGGGACCCCGACCCTTTCCGGCGCAGTTCTTGGGTTACTAAACCAATGAAGTTCCAGCCAGAAAAACAAGTCCTCAACTGACAACTCTCCTCTGCAATGTCTGAGCTACGTTTGGTACTCCGTGTATACATAGAGTTTCCTGCCCTGAAACGTTCAGTTTGGGAGGAATCTTCATCTTGGGACCGAGAATGGCCATTTCAACGCTGGGCGTCTTACACCAAACCAATGAAGTTCCAACCAGGAAAAAAGACCTTAGCCTCCAATTCTCCTGTGCATTTGGTGAGTCACCCTTGGTACTCCATGCACATATGAAGTGTCCACAGCTAGCTCCTGTGTTCTTGGAAGAAATTTTCATTCTTAATCCATCTGGGGACCCAGAACCTTTCCGGCGCAGATCTCGGGTCACCAAACCAATGAAGTTCCAGCCAGGAAAACAAGGCCTTAGCGTCTAAGTCTCCCCTGCATTTGGTGAACCACCTTTGGCGCTCCATACACACATGGAGCTTTCTGTCCTGTCTCCTTTTTTCTGGGAGGAATATTCGTTTTTAGTCTGTGTGGGGACCCAGAAGGGTCATTATGGCTCAGATCTCAGGCCACCACACCAATGAACTTCCAGCCAGGAAAAAAAGCCCTTAACCTCCTAATCTTTTATGCAATTGCTGAGCTACCTTTGGTACTCCGTGCACACATGGTGTTTCGTACCCTGAAACCTTCTCTCTGGGAGGAATCTTCGTTTTTAGTCCATCTGGGGAAAAAGACGAGTCATTTCATCGCAGGACTTCGCACACCAAACCAATGAAGTTCGAGCCCGGCAGAAAAGCCGGTAAACGCTTTAGAGTACGTCTAGCTGAGATGAACGTGCAGAGCGTGTTCATATGTGCCAAGTGAAAGGGCTTCAAAGCAGAGAGAGACTGTTAATGCTTAGAAGATTGCAATTCAAAGGGAAAGATCCCAAAAACTTTCTCTCTTGGCACAATTCCTCGTAGGGTCTTGTTTTCAGCTTCTTGTGCGCTATTTGAGTGGGAGTCCTTGTGCCCTTGCATCCTTTCGACTGCACAACCCTCCACAGAGAGTTGCGTGTTCTTCTCGGCTGCAAGGAGGAGGGCAAATGCGGCAAGGTAGCTTTGTCCTCCTCGTCTCACTCTGCGGCGGCTGAAGCGGACACTCTCGACTTGCGGCTAAGCGCTTGTCTGTAAGCGCTTCAGAGTACGTCTAGCTGAGATGAACGTGCAACGCCTTGTCATATGTGCCAAATGGAAAGACTTCGAAGCAGGAGACTGCCAATGCTTAGGAGTTTGCAATTCAATAGGGTAGACCAGAAAAGCTTTCTCTCTTGGCACACTTCCTCGTAGTGCCTTGTTTTCAGCTTCTTGTGCGCTATTTGAGTATGGATCCTTCTTCCCTTGCATCCTTTCGACTGTGTAGAACTACACAGAGAGAGTTGCGCATTCTTCTTGGTTGCAAGAAGGAGGGCAAATGCGGCAAGCTGGCTTTGTCCGACTTGCCTCCCTTTGCAGAGCCTGGAACTTCCTGCGTTGGCAGCTTTTTTCGGGGAAGAATCCACGTTCCTCGTCCATCTGTGGACCCAGACTATTATGGCACAGATCTGTGACCACCAAACCAATGAACTTCAGGTCAGGCAAAAAAGGCCTTAGCCTCCAAGTTTCCTGTGCAATTGGTGAGCCATCCTTGAAGCTCCATGCACACGTGGAACTTCCTGCACTGGCTCCTGTGTTCTGGAAGTAATCTTCGTTCTTAATCCATTTGGGGACCCAGAATGACCATTTCACCGCGGGACTTTTCACACCAAACCAATGGACTTCCAGCAAAGAAAAAAACCTATAGACTCCCACTCTCCTTTGGTCTGGGAGGCATTTCCGTTCTTAGTCCAACTGGGGAGCCAGACCCTTTCCGGCGCAGATCTCGGGTCACCAAACCAATGAAGTTCCAGCCAGACTTCGCACACCAAACCAGTGAAATTCCAGCCCGGAAGAAAAGCCCGTAAGCGCTTCAAAGTACGTCTAGGTGAGATGAACTTGCAGAGCGTTGTCATATGTGCCTAGTAGAAAGGTTTCGAAACAGAAGGAGACTGCGAATGCTTAGAAGTTTGCAATTCAAAGGGACCGACCTCAAAAACTTTCTGTCTTGCACACTTCCACGTAGTGCCTTTTTTTCAGCTTCTTGTGCGCTATTTCAGTGGGAGTCCTTTTCTCCCTCCCTTCTTTCTACTGTACAGTCCTCCACAGAGAGTTGAGAGTTCTTCTCGTCTGCAAGGAGGAGGGCGAATGCGACCAGGTGGCTTTGCCCGGCTCATCTCCCTCTGCAGCGTCTGGAGCTTCCTGCACAGGCAGCTTTTTTCTGGGAGGAATCTACGTTCCTCATCCACCTGTGGACCCAGACGTGCCACTATGGCACAGATCTGCGACCACCAAACCCAAGAACTTCCAGCCAGGAAAAAAAGCCCTTAGCCTCCAAGTCTCCTCTGCAATTGGTGAGCCACCCTTGGCACTCAATACACCCATGGAGTTTCCTGTCCTGACTCTTTTCTTCTTGGAGGAATATTCTTAGTCTGTCTAGGGACCGAGAAGGGTCATTATGGCTCAGATCTCCGTCCACTAAATCAGTGAAGTTCCCCGCAGGTAAAAAAGCCGTTCGTCTCCATGTCTCCTCTGCAATTGCTGAGCTACCCATGGTACTCCGTGCACACCTGGAGTTTCTTGCCCTGAAACTTTCTCTCTTGGAGGAATCTTAGTTTTTAGTCAATGTGGGGACAAAGACGGGTCATTTCAGCGCCAGTCTTCGAATGCCAAACCATTGAAGTTCCAGCCCGGAAGAAAAGCCCTTACCATTCAAGTCTCATGTGCAATTGGTGAGTCACTTTTGACACTCCGTGCACACATGGAGTTTCCTACGCTGGTTCCTTTGTTATGGGAGGATTCTTCTTTCTTAGTCCATCTGGGGACCCAGATATGCTATTTCAGCGCAGGGCTTCGGACGCCAAACGATTGAAGTTCCAGGCAGGAAAAAAAACCCTTAGCCTCCAACTCTCCTCTGCAATTGTTTAGTCACCCTTGGAACTCCATGCACACATGGAGCTTCCTGCACTGGTTCCTGTGTTCTGGGAGGAATCTTCATCCTTAGTCCACCTGGGGACCCAGAACGACCATTTCAGCGCTGGGCTCTTGACACCAAACCAATGAAGTTCCAACCAAGAAAAAAACCCTTTAGTCTCCAAGTCTCCTTTGCAATTGGTGAGTCACCCTTGGCACTCCATGCACACATGGAGCTTCCTGCGCTGGCGCCTTTGGTCTGGGAAGAATCTTCGTTCTTAGTATATCTGGCGACAGAGACAGGCCATTTCAGCGTGGGGCTCAGGCATCAAAACAATGAAGTTCCAGGTTGGAATAAAAGCCCTTAGCCTCAAACTCTCCAGTAGAATTGCTGAGACACCCTTGGCACTCCATGCACACATGGAGTTTCCTGCGTTGGCACCTTTGGTGTGGGAGGAATCTTTGTTCTTAGCCCATCTGGGGACTCAGACTGGCCATTTCAGCGCTGGCCTTCGGACAACAAACCAATAATTTTCCAGCCCAGAAAAAGACCCCTTAGACCTAAAATCTCCTGTGCAACTAGTGAGCCATCCTTGGCATTCCATGCATACATGAAGCTTCCTGCGCTGGCACCTTTGGTCTGGGAGGAATCTTCGTTCTTAATTTATCTGGGGTCTCAGATGGGCCATTTCAGCGCGGGGTTTTGCACACGAAACCAATGAAGTTCCACTCCGGAAAAAAAGCCCTTAACCTCCAACTCTCCTCTGCAATTTCTTAGTCACCCTTGGAACTCCATGCACACATGGCACTTCCTGCCCTGGCACCTTTGGTCTGGAAGGAATCTTGGTTCTTAGTCTATCTGGAGACCACGACAGACCATTTAAGCGTGGGGCTTCAGAACACAAACCAATGAAGTTCCAGTCCGGAATATAGCCCTTAGCCTCCAACTCTGCTGTGCAATGGGTGAACCATCCAGAACACTCCATGCACACGTTGATTTTCCTTCCCTGGCACCTTTTGTCTGGGAGGAATCTTGGTTCTTAATCCATCTGAGGCCCCAGACCGGTCATTTCCGTGCGGGGCTTCGGACACCAAACCAATGATGTTTAATGCAGGAAATAAAGCCCTTAGCCTCTAAATCTCCTGATCAATTTGTTAGTCCCCCTTGGCACTCCATGAAAACATGGAGTTTCCAGAGCTGGCACCTTTGGTGTGGGAGGAATCTTCATTCTTAGTCCATCTGGGGACACGGATGGGTCATTTCAGTGCGGGACTTCAGACACCAAACCAATGAAATTCCAGTCAGGAAAAAAAGCCCTTAGCCTCCAACTCTCCTCTGCAAATTGCGAGTCCCCCTTGACACTCCATGCACACATGGAGCTTCCTGACCTGGCTCCTTTGGTCTGGGCGGAATCTTCATTCTTAGTCCATTTGGGGACCCAAACGGGTCATTTCAGCATGGAGTTTTGGACACGAAACAGATGAATTTCCAGTCAGAAAAAAAAGCTCTTAGCCTCCAACTCTCCTGTGCAATTGCTGAGTCACCCTTGGAACTCCATGCACACATGGAGCTTCCTGTGCTAGCACCTTTGGTCTGTGAGGAATATTCGTTCTTATTATATCTGGAGACAGAAACAGGTCATTTCATCGTGGGGCTTCGGACACCAAACCAATGAAGTTCCAGGCAAGAATAAAAGCCCTTAGCTTTCAACTCTGCTGTGCAATGGGTGAACCATCCATAACACTCCATGCACACGTGGAGTTTCCTGTGCTGGCATTTTTTGTCTGGGAGAAATCTTCGTTCTTAGTACATTTGGGTTGCAAAGACGGGTCATTTCAGCGCTGGGCTCTGGTCACCAAACCAATGAAGTTCCAGGCAAGAAAAGAAGCCCTTGACCTCCAACTCTCCTCTAAAATTTCTGAGTCACCCTTGGCACTCCATGCACACATGGAGTTTCCTGCGCTGGTAGCTTTTGTGTGTGAGGAATCTACGTTCCTAGTCCGTCTGGGTACCCAAACACTCCATTTCGGCACAGATCTGGAGCCACCAAACGATAGAACTTCCAGACAGGAAAAAAATCCCTTAGCCTCCAAGTCTCCTGTGAAATTGGGGAGCCACCCTTAACCCTCCTTGCACACATTGAGTTTCTTACTCTGGTTCCTTTTTTTCTGGGAGGAAAGTTCATTCTTAATACATCTGGAGACAAAGAAAGGCCATTGTAGCGCTGGGCTCTTCACACCAAACCAATTAACTTCCAGCCAAGAAAAAATCCTATAGTCTCCTACTCCCCTGTGCAGTTGGTGAGTCTCCCTTGGCACTCCATGCACACATGGAGGTTCCTGCGCTGGCTCCGGCGTTCTGGGAAGAATCTCCTTCTTAGTCCATTTGGGGACTCAGACAAGGAATTTCAGCACGGGGTTCAGAAACGAAACCTATGAATTTCCAGCCAAGAAAAAAATGCCTTAAGCCTCCGACTCTCTTGTGGAATTGGTGATGCACCCATGGCACTTAATGCACACATGGATCTTGCTGCGCTGACTCATTTAGTCTAGGAGGAATTTTCGTTCTTAATCCATCTGGGAACCAAATATATCATTTCAGTGCTAGGCTCCGGACACCAAACCATTGAAGTTCCAGCCAGGAAAAAAAGGCCTTAGCCTTTAAGTCTGTGCAATTGTTGAGTCACCCTTGGCACTCCATGCACACATCTCACTCTGCGGCAGCTGAAGCGGACACTCTCGTCTTGCGACTAAGCGTTTGTCTGTAAGCACTTCAGAGTCTTGCTTAGAGGTTTGCAATTCAAAGGGAAAGACCCCAGAAACTTTCTCTCTTGGCACACTTCCTCGTAGTGCCTTGTTTTAAGCTCCTTGTGTGCTATTTAAATGGGAGCCCTTGTCCCCTTGCATCCTTTCGACTGTACAGCCCTCAGTTGTGCGTTCTTCTCGGCTGCAAGGAGGAGGGCGAATGCGGCAAGGTCGCTTTGTCCGGCTCGTCTCACTCTGCGGCAGTTGAAGCGGACACTCTCTACTTGCGGCTAAGCGCTTGTCTGTAAGCACTTCAGAGTACGTCTAGCTGAGATGAACGTGCAGAGCGTTGTCATATGTACCAAGCGGAAAGGCGTCGAAGTCGAAAGAGACTGTCAATGCTTAGAAGTTTGCAATTCAACCGGGCAGACCCCAAAAACTTTCTCTCTTGACACACTTCGTCCTAGTGCCTTGTTTTCAGCTTCTTGTGCGCTGGGTATGAGTCTTTGTCCCTTGCAGCCTTTCGACTGTACAGCCCTCCACAGAGAGTTGCGCGCTCTTCTCGGCTGCAAAGAGGAGGGCGAATGTGGCAAAGTCGCTTTGTCTGACTCGTCTCACTCTGAGGGGGCTGAAGCGGACACTCTCGCCTTGCGGCTAAGCGCTTGCCTGTAAGCGCTTCAGAGTACCTCTAGCTGTAATGAACGTGCAGCGCATTGTCATATATAAGAAATGAAAAGGCTTTAAAGAAAAAAAGAGACTACCAATTCTCAGAGGTTTGCAATTCAAAAGGAAAGACCCCAAAAACTTTCTCTCCCTGCACACTTTCTCGTACTGCATTGTTTTCAGCCTCTTGTAAGATATTTGAGTGGGAGTCCTTGTCCCCTTGCATCCTTTCGACTGTACAGTCCTCCACAGAGAGTTGCGCGTTCCTCTCAGTTGCAAGGAGGAGGGCAAATGCGGCAAGGTCCCTTTGCCCGGCTAGTCTTATTCTGCGGCTTCTTAAGTGGACACTCTCGACTTGCTGCTAAGCGCTTTTCTGTAAGCATTTCAGAGTATGTCTAACTGAGATGAACGTGCAGAGCATTGTCATATTTGCCAATTGGAAAAGCTTCGAGGCAGAAGGAGACTGCCAATGCTTAGAAGTTTGCAATTAAAAGGGAAACACCTTAAAAACTTTCTCTCTTGACACACTTCGTCCTAGTGCCTTGTTTTCAGCTTCTTGTGCGCTATTTGAGTGGGAGTCCTTGTCCCTTGCAGCCTTTCAACTGTACAGCCCTCCACAGAGAGTTGCGCGTTCTTCTCGGCTGCAAGGAAGAGGGTGAATGCAGCAAGGTCTCTTTGTCCTCCTCGTCTCACTCTGCGGCAGCTGAAGCGGACACTCTCGACTTGCGGCTAAGTGCTTTTCTGTAAGCGCTTCAGAGTACGTCTAGCTGAGATGAACGTGCAGAGCATTGTCATATGTATCAAGCAGGAAGGCTTCGAAGTCGAAAAAGACTGCCAATGCTTAGAAGTTTGCAATTCAACAGGGCAGACCCCAAAAACTTTCTCTCTTGTCACACTTCCTCCTAGTGCCTTGTTTTCAGCTTCTTGTGCGCTGAGTATGAGTCTTTGTCCCCTTGCATCCTTTCGACTGTACAGCCCTCCACAGAGAGTTGCGCGTTCTTCTCGGCTGCAAGGAGGAGGTCGAATGCGGCTAGGTCCCTTTGCCCGACTCGTCTCACTCTGCGGCTTCTAAAGTGGACACTCTCGTCTTGCTGCTAAGCGCTTTTCTGTAAGCGCTTCAGAGTCTGTCTAGCTGAGATGAACGTGCAGCGCGTTGTCATATCTGCCAAGCGGAAAAGGTTTCAAAGCAGAAGGAGACTGTCAATGCTTGAAGGCCGCAATACACCAGGGTAGAATCCCAAAACTTTTTCTCTTGACACACTTCCTCGTAGTGCCTTGTTTTCAGTTTCTTGTGCGCTATTTGAGTGGGAGTCCTTGTCCCCTTGCATCCTTTCGACTGCACATCCCTCCAAAGAGAGTTGTGCGTTCTTCTCAGCTGCAAAGAGGAGGGCAAATGTGGCAAGGTCGCTTTGTCCGGCTCGTCGCACTCTGAGGGGGCTGAAGCGGACACTCTCGCCTTGCGGCTAAGCGCTTGTCTGTAAGCGCTTCAGAGTACCTCTAGCTGTAATGAACGTGCAGCGCATTGTCATATATAAGAAATGGAAAGGCTTCAAAGAAAAAAGAGACTACCAATTCTAAGAGGTTTGCAATTCGAAAGGAAAGACCCCAAAAACTTTCTCCCCCTGCACACTTTCTCGTACTGCATTGTTTTCAGCCTCTTGTAAGATATTTGAGTGGGAGTCCTTGTCACCTTGCATCCTTTCGACTGTACAGCCCTCCACAGAGAGTTGCGCGTTCTTCTCGGCTGCAAGGAGGAGGTCAAATGCGGCAAGGTCCCTTTGCCCGGTCAGTGTCATTCTGTGTCTTCTGAAGTGGACATTCCCAACTTGCAGCTAAGCGCTTGTCTGTAAGCGCTTCAGAGTATGTCTAACTGAGATGAACATGCAGCGCGTTGTCATATGTGCCAAATGGAAAAACTTCGAGGCAGAAGGAGACTGCCAATGCTTAGAAGTTTGCAATTAAAAGGGAAACACCTCAAAAACTTTCTCTCTTGACACACTTCGTCCTAGTGCCTTGTTTTCAGCTTCTTGTGCGCTATTTGAGTGGGAGTCCTTGTCCCTTGCAGCCTTTCAACTGTACAGCCCTCCACAGAGAGTTGCGCGTTCTTCTCGGCTGCAAGGAAGAGGGTGAATGCGGCAAGGTCGCTTTGTCCTCCTCGTCTCACTCTGTGGCAGCTGAAGTGGACACTCTCGACTTGCAGCTAAGTGCTTGTCTGTAAGCGCTTCAGAGTACGTCTAGCTGAGATGAACTTGCAGTGCGTTGTCATATGTGCCAAGCGAAAAGGTTTCGAAGCAGAAGGAGACTCTCAATGCTTGGAAGTTTGCAATACACCAAGGTAGAACCCAAAAACTTTTTCTCTTGACACACTTCCTCGTAGTGCCTTGTTTTCAGGTTCTTGTGCACTATTTGATTGGGAGTCCTTGTCCCCTTGCATCCTTTCGACCGTACAGCCCTCCTTCGTTCTTATTCCATCTGGGCCCCAGAATGGCCCTTTCAGCGCTGGGCTCTTGACACCAAACGAATGAAGTTCCAGTCCTTACCTTTCAAGTCTCCTGTGCAATTGGCAAACCACTCTTGTCACTCCATGCACACATAGAACTTCCTGTACTGGCACCTTTTTTCTGTGAGGATTCTTCATTTTTAGTCCATCTGGGGACCCAGACAGGCCATTTCAGCACGCGGTTTCGGACACCAAACGAAAGAAGTTCCAGACAAGAAAAAAAGCCATTAGCCTCCAAGTCTCCTGTGCAATTGGTGAGCCACCTTTGGCACTCCATACACACAAGGAGGTTTTTTTCCTGTCTCTTTTCTTCTTGGAAGAATATTCATTCTTAGTCTGTCTAGGGACCGAGAAGGGTCATTATGGCTCAAATCTCCATCCACTAAACCAATGAAGTTCCAGCCAGACAGAAAAGCCCTTGCTTTTCAAGTCTCCTGTGCTATTGGTGAGTCACTCTTGGCACTCCATGCACACCTGGAGTTTCCTGCCCTGAAACCTTCTGTCTGGGAGGAATCTTCGTTTTTAGTCCATGTGGGGACAAAGACGGGTCACTTCAGTGCTGGACTTCGCACGTCAAACCAATGAAGTTCCAGCCAGGCAGAAAAGTCCTTGCCTTTCAAGTCTCCTGTGCTATTGGTGAGTCACTCTTGGCACTCCATGCACACATGGAACTTTCTGTCCTGTCTCTTTTCTTCTTGGAAGAATATTCGTTCTTAGTCTGTCTAGGGACCGAGAAGGGTCATTAGGGCTCAAATCTCCGTCCACTAAATCAGTGAAGTTCCAGGCAGGTAAAAAAAGTCGTTCGTCTCCAAGTCTCCTCTGCAATTGCTGAGCTACCCTTGGTACTCCGTGTTCACCTGGAGTTTCCTGCTCTGAAACCTTCTGTCTGGGAAGACTCTCTTGGCACACTTCCACGTAGTGCCTTTTTTCAGCTCCTTGTGCGGCTAAGCGCTTGCCTGTAAGCGCTTCAGAGTACCTCAAGCTGTAATGAACGTGCAGCGCGTTGTCATATATAAGAAATGGAAAGGCTTTAAAGAAAAAAAGAGACTACCAGTTCTCAGAGGTTTGCAATTCAAAAGGAAAGTCCCCAAAAACTTTCTCTCCCTGCACACTTTCTCGTACTGCATTGTTTTCAGCCTCTTGTACGATATTTGAGTGGGAGTCCTTTTCCCCTTGCATCCTTTCGACTGTACAGCCCTCCACAGAGAGTTGAGCGTTCTACTCAGCTGCAAGGAGGAGGGCAAATGCGACATGATGGCTTTGCCTGGCTCGTCTCCCTCTGCGGCGCCTGGAGCTTCCTGCGCAGGAAGGTTTTTTCTGGGAGGAATCTACGTTCCTCGTCAGTCTGTGGACCAAGACGTGCCACTATGGTACAGATGTGCGACCACCAAACCCAAGAACTTCCAGCCAGGAAAAAAAGTCCTTAGCACCCAAGTCTCCTATGCAATTGGTGAGCCACCCACGGCACTCCATACAGCCATGGAGCTTCCTGTCCTGTCTCCTTTGTTCTGGGAGGCATATCCATTCTTAGTCCGTCTGGGCACGGAGAAGGGTCATTATCGCTCAGATCTCGGGCCAGCAAACCAGTGAAGTTCCAGGCAGGTAAAAAAGCCTTTAACC
Organism: Empidonax traillii; assembly: GCF_003031625.1. Taxonomy (NCBI): domain Eukaryota; kingdom Metazoa; phylum Chordata; class Aves; order Passeriformes; family Tyrannidae; genus Empidonax; species Empidonax traillii. The sequence continues at coordinate 42,250 of NW_020956995.1, forward strand.
TACAAATCTCCTCTGAAATTGCTGAGCTACCCTTGGCACTCCATGCAGACATGGAGCTTCCTGAGCTGGCACCTTTGGTCTGGGAGGAATCCTCGTTCTTATTCCGTCTGGGGACACAGACGGGTCATTTCAGCGCGGGGTTTTGGACAAAAAACCAATGACTTTTCAGTCAGGAAAAAAATCCCTTAGCCACCAAATCTTCTGTGCAAGGAGTGAGCCATCATTGGCACTCCATGCAGACATGGAGTTTCCTGAGCTGGCACCATTGGTCTGGGAGGAATCCTCGTTCTTAGTCCATCTGTGGACCCAGACCGGCCATTTCAGTGCGGGGCTTCGGACACCAAACCAATGATGTTTATTGCAGGAAATAAAGCCCTTAGCCTCCCACTCTCCTGTGCATTTGCTGAGTCCCCCTTGGAACTCCATGCAGACATGGAGTTTCCTGCACTGGCACCTTTGGTTCGGGTAGGAATCCACGTTCTTAGTCCATCTGGTGATCCAGAGGGGTCATTTCAGTGCGGGACTTCGGTTAACAAACCAATGATTTTTCAACCCAGGAAAAAACCCCTTAGCCTTCAACTCTCCTGTGCAATGGGTGAGCCATCATTGGCACTCCATGCACACATGGCGCTTCCTGTGCTGACACCTTTAGTCTGGGATGAATCTTCGTTCTTAGTCCATGTGGGGACCCAGACCGGCCATTTCAGCGTGGGCTTCGGACACCAAACCAATGAAGTTACAGCCCGGAATACAGCACTTAGCCTCAAACTCTGCTGCGCAGTGGGAGAACCATCCATACCACTCCATGCACTCGTGGAGATTCAGGCACTGGCATCTTTTGTCTGGAAGGAATCTTCGTTCTTAGTCCATCTGAGGTCCCAGACGGGCCATTTCAGTGCGATGCTTCGGACACCAAACCAATGATGTTTAATGCAGGAAATAAAGCCTTTAGCCTCCAGCACTCTGTTGTGTAATTGGTGAGTCACCCGTGGCACTTGATGCACACATGGAGTTTCCTGTGCTGACACCTTTGGTGTGGGAGTAATCTTTGTTCATTGTCCATCTGAGGACCCAGACGGTACATTTCATTGCGGGGCTTCGGACACCAAACCAATGAAGTTCCAGGCAGGAAAAAAAGCCCTTAGTCTCCCACTCTCCAGTGCAATTGCTGAGTCACCCTTGGAACTCCATGCACACATGGAACTTCCAGCGCGGGCACCTTTGGTCTGGGAGGAATCCTCGTTCTTAGTCCATCTGAGGACCCAGATGGGCCATTTCAGTGTCAGGCTTCAGAAACCAAACCAATTGTGTTTAAGGCAGGAAAATAAGCCCTTAACCTCAAACTCTCCAGCACAATTCCTGAGACACCCTTGGCACTCCATGCACACATGGAGTTTCCTGAGCTGGCACCTTTGGTCTGGGAGGAATCCTCGTTCTTATTCCATCTGGGGACACAGACGGGTCATTTCCGTGCGGGGTTTTGGACAACAAACCCATGACTTTCCAGTCAGGAAAAAAACCCCTTAGCCACCAAATCTTCTGTGCAAGGAGTGAGCCATCATTGGCACTCCACGCAGACATGGAGTTTCCTGAGTTAGCACTGTTGGTCTGGGAGGAATCCTCGTTCTTAGTCCGTCTGGGTACTCAGACCTGCCATTTCAGCGCGGGACTTCGGGCACCAAACCAATCAAGTTCCAGCCCGGAATACGGCTCTTAGCCTCCAACTCTGCTGCGCAATGGGTGAACCATCCATAACACTCCATGCACACGTGGAGTTTCCTTTGTTGGTATCTTTTGTCTGGGAAGAATCTTCGTTCTTAGTCCATCTGAGGCCCCAGACGGGTCATTTCAGTGCGGGACTTCGGACACCAAACCAATTATGTTTAATGCAGGAAATAAAGACCTTAGCCTCCAACTCTCCTCTGCAATTGCTGAGACACCCTTGGCACTCCATGCACACATGGAGCTTCCTGCGCCGGCACTTTGGTCTGGGAGGAATCTTCGTTCTTAATCCATCTGGGGACACAGACGGGCCATTTCAGCGCGGAGTTTTGGACACGAAACCAATGAAGTTCCAGTCAGGAAAAAAAGCCCTTAGCCTCCAACTCTCCCCTGCAATTGCTGAGTCACCCTTGGCACTCCTTGCACACATGGAGCTTCCTGCGCTGGCACCTTTGGTTCTTAGTATATCTGGCGACAGAGACAGACCATTTAAGAGCGAGGCTTCAGACAACAAACCAATGAAGTTCCAGGCAGGAAAAAAAACCCTTTACCTCAAACTCTCCAGTACAATTGCTGAGACACCGTTGTCACTTCATGCACACATAGCGCTTCCTGCGTTGGCACCATTGGTGCGGGAAGAATCTTTGTTCTTAGTCCATCTGGGGACTCAGACGGGTCATTTATGCGTGGGGCTTCAGGCACCAAACCAATGAAGTTCCAGCCCGGAATATAGCCCTTTAGCCTCCAACTCTGCTGTGCAATGGGTGAACCATTCATAACACTCCATGCACACGTTGCATTTCCTGCACTGGCATCTTTTGCCTGGGAGGAATCTTCGTTCTTATTCCATCTGATGCCCCAGACGGGTCATTTCAGCGCAGGGCTTCGGTCAACAAACCATTATGTTTAATGCAGGAAATAAAGCCTTTAGCCTCCAGCACTCCTGTGCAATGGGTGAGCCATCATTGCTACTCCATGCACACATGGAGTTTCCTGCGCTGGCTTCTGCAGGCTATCACGCGAATGGGAAAGAACAACACATCTATAAGATGCAGATTCAAATCCGTTTTATTATCCAAAGGCCACACAATATATATTCTTTCGAGTCCTGGACTTGCGATCATGAGCACAGTATGCTTTTATGATTGGTTAGTCTACATTGTTCACGCGCCTCATGCAGTCCATCGATTGGTGGTCCTTAAAGCACACATTCCTGAGAAAAGTTTCTGTTTTCACCGTTTTTCTCACATTGTTTTCTGCTGACCTCTGCATTCCTGCAGCCGAAAACTTGTTCTTGTTTGTCTAACAGTCAACTCCTGGCCTCTTCAGAACTCAGCATACTCGTTTAAAACTGCTAAGGCCCCAGCATTTCCCCCCTTTCGTTTAAGCATAGAATCAAAGCTACGAATAATACAATCCTGAAGACACCTAGAAACACACGGAATAATAAGTAATAAAACTAGAATGAAAACGAGTATAGACAGCCCTTGTTTAAGTATATCTTTTAGCCAACCTCCTACTCCCCAATATGCCAGCCAGGCATCCAATCCCACAGATCCTTCTTTTACATGATGCATGCGTTCCTTAAGCTCTTGCAACTGTTTGTGTATGCTCTGGAAATGATCAGATAGATTCATACAACACATGCCCATGGGCTAAAAGCAGAAAATCAATGGCTGCTCTATTTTGCAAAACTGCATGTCTTAAGCTATTTACATCGCTAGCTAAACCAGTTAATATTTCAGAAGTAGAGTTAAATTGTTTTACGGCCCAACACGTCAAGGTTTTAATTTTCCTCCAATTTGCTGCCGCCATGCCTCCTGGTAGGAAAAATGATAAGGCAATGGCTCCACCCATTGTTCCAAGATTTACATTGTCATCACAATCAGGTGCTAAATCTTTGAGTTCCCTTTTGGTTTAAACGTTATTTGTCTGTTTTACTAGGTCGCGCATGGCAGGTGCAAACATGGTTAATTTCCCAATGTAACATGGTCCTCCTATGGGACGAAAAGGAATACCAGGCCAAGCTCTATCACCGCATATTAGAAAATAACCATCAGGTAGTATTTTGGCGGTCACATTTTTTACGTCTACTTCTCTGGCATGTTTGGAGATATTCCAATGGCTATATTGTCCGGTCACATTGTGGTAGCCTATATAATATTGCGTTAGGTTGTCAGCATGCATGAGACGTTTCCATGAGTCTCCGAAAAGAACGACTCCGGATCCATTGATCGGCAAAATCTTTGGGTCTATATTGGTAGAATTCGCTTGGTTAGAAATATCACCCACACTTATGACCGGAGGAAAAGATCCCCACAAATTTAATTCTTGTAAAGGTGAAGGGGTTGATTTGTTGAGTCGATATATCAACTGTTGTAAAAAATGTGTTTCTTTTATAATAGGCCAATTCCACGATTTTGTACATTCGCCTTGTGAGTTGTTGTTTCTCCACTGCCAATAAGAGTTATTATTAGCAGTGTAGTTTATTCCCAAGTGACTAAAGTCTGGCCAATGTATGTATGAATATCCAAACAAACAAGTTCGAAAAGGATCACTGGCTTTTTGGAGGGATAGACAAAAATCTGTAACCCCAGATGCCCAAGTAACCCACATATTTTGTCTTGGATCAATGTTGTGAATGGCTGTGACAGGGATGATACTTGAGAAGATTAGGTAACAATACCAAATGATCCTAGTTTTGTTGTTTACGTTGCCGTTTTTTCTTGTGTTTGTCAATCCGTAATTTATGAAACGCAAAACAAACTCGATCCATGTGTTGGGGAGAGACCATCCACTCCCTAGGGATGCACAAGTTTTTATCACAGAACCAATCAAGGATTATAGTATCATTTTGAGCCATAATTCGGTTATATTCGTGCATCCCACCTTTGTTCCGCTATCCACCTTTGTTCTCGACTTTCAAAAATTGGAACCTCACCGATTTCTTGAATGGAGAGACCTGTATATTCCTCTAAAGACCGTATTATGTTATTCCCTTGCCACCTGTCGTCACAGCGTTCACACCATCCTTCTAATTGTCTCTGACAGATCCAAATTTCCTCCTTACAGCCTCCACACCGTATGAGTATCCATGTTTTATCAGTGTTATGTTTCTGTCTACATGAAATACAATGCCGTTTCCACAGAGAATTTGGAACGATTACCCCTAGGGTCTGTTTGATAAACCAAAAATCGTCTAAATTTTCCCAACCCAACAGATATTGATATTCAGTGTTCTCCAATAATGGTTTCAAATACTTATCAGTAGCAATATGTATTCGATGTATGTTTCGTTGAAGTCTCTCGTTATCAGGATTCGTCGCCAGGGTCGCTGTCTTTTTGTTCTTCTTTTGAGTCCTGAGACTGTATCCAAGGGCGTACCCACTTTGCTGGAACCCACTTGGTCACGTTCCCTGTAGAAACACACGCATAACCCCTTCCCCATGTTAATAAATTATAAGGACCTGACCACATATTCTGTGAAGGGTCAAAAACTTGTACAGCAATATTTTGGGAGGTAAAATCATTAGTATTAGTAATAAAATGATTAAATATCGGCGTCTCAGCTTTATCTGTTCTAGGGTTCAACCAGTTCAGCACATAACAGGGTTTTGCAACAATGGCATGAGGACTCTTTTCCCCCCCTTTTCTAAAAATGTGTAAATAATGTTTTAAGGATTGATGAGGGCATTCTATTATAGCCTGACCTCCAGAGTTATAAGGCACTCCTGTGATATGTTTAATATTCCATTGGGTGAAAAAAGCTTTTACTCTCGTACTCAAGTAGGCAGGGGCATTGTCTGTCTTGATGGTGTGAGGGCACCCGAGCACTGCTATAGCAGATGTCCAATGTTGAATGCTAGCTACAGCATTAGTAGATGTATGGGCTGTAGCCCAAATGGCTTTTGAGCAGGTATCAATAGTTACATGGACGTATTTTAAAACCCCAAAAGAAGCGAATTCTGTAACATCGGTTTGCCAGAGTTGCCGAGGTTGCAGTCCTCGTGGGTTTGTCCCTTCGTGTTGTAATGGTGTGAGTTTAGCACAGTCAGGGCAGGCAGCTATTATGGATCTTGCCTCATTACGGGACAACTCAAATGTCTTTTGTAAGGCCCTTGCAGATTGATGAAAAAATGCGTGTGACATAGTTGCTTGTTGTATGGGAGACAACTGAATTATAGGTGAAGCCACTTGGCTGTCAATATAGGTGTTACCTTCAGATAAAAATCCCGGAAAATCAAGATGACTTCTGATGTGTGTTATCCACCAAGGGAAACGTCTAAAATTAAGCTCATTCCATAACTGAATGACTAGAGCCATAAGTAATGTGTTTGTGAAAGATCCTAGTAAGGAACGTGAAAGGCGTGTCACTATTCCTACAACATACTTAGAATCACAGACAATGTTAATTGGTGAAGTTTGGAAAGCCTTAAAAACCATTAAGACAGCTTTTAACTCTAATACCTGTACTGATCCTTCTGCTCTTTCTACTTGCGAAACCCAGTCTCCTTGGGTGTCTTTATATGCATATCCACATTTTCCAGTTTTACTGCTGGCATCAGTAAAGACTGTTATTGCGTCTGGAATAGGTTTATGTTGTTGTATGGGTACCTCTTCGAGTATTAAAGTAGTTTTAAATATTGGATGATTGGGGTAATGGTTATCAAGTTGAATGCCATGAGTGGCTACCGCAAAATTTTCAGAGGATTGAATCCACCAATCCGTCAATTTCAAATTTCTCACAGGCAGAATAATTTTTTCCGGGTCACACCCAGTGAGGGTGCGCAGCCGTCCCCTGGCTTTTAGGAGTAATTGACCTATGGCATCAGGCCTTGTGGTGACAGTAGCTTTGAGAGTGCTGCTATAAAAAACCCACTCTAGGAGTATCATAGGCCTCTGGTCTGGCAATTGTGTGATCAAGGCTTCCACTTCAGTGTCACGGTTGTATATAATAATAGTAAACAGGCATTGTAATATTCTTCTATCAATGGTCGAATTTTGAATTTTTTGTGATATGACTTCCAGGTCTTCAGTTGCCTCAGGTGTAATGGATCTAGGATCAGCAGGAGATGCGCTTCCTTTCAATAAAGTAAGCAATGGGCCTAAATCCGAATTGGTAATTCCACAAAAGGTTCTGAGCCATTGAATGTCTCCTACTAGTTTTTGTACATCATTAACATTATGGATATTTGGGACAATGGCAGTTTTTTGTGGGATCAGTCTTGTTTCTGTGATACGCATGCCAAGGTAGTTCC
>NW_020956995.1:49270-50765 GCF_003031625.1 Empidonax traillii
TCCTTTCAATAAAGTAAGCAATGGGCCTAAATCCGAATTGGTAATTCCACAAAAGGTTCTGAGCCATTGAATGTCTCCTACTAGTTTTTGTACATCATTAACATTATGGATATTTGGGACAATGGCAGTTTTTTGTGGGATCAGTCTTGTTTCTGTGATACGCATGCCAAGGTAGTTCCAAGGTGCGTGTTTTTGAATCTTTTCTGGAGCAATTACTAAGCCAAATGCTTGCAGATTTTGAGTTAATTCCTTTTCCTTTTGTGGAGATAAAGGCTGCAGACTAGCAATTAATAAATCATCCATGTAATGATACGTGATAAGATCAGGATTATTTTTTCTCCAGGGTTGAAGGGCTAAATCTACAAACCATTGGCAAATTGTGGGAGAATTTTTCATCCCCTGTGGGAGCACGACCCACTGAAATCGCTTCGCGGGAGCTGCCGGATTAAGTGAAGGCACCGTAAAGGCAAATTTGTCACTGTCATCTTCATGTAGTGGAACAGTAAAGAAACAATCTTTTAAATCAATGATTAACAAGTCCCAATTTTGTGGCAGCATAGCTGGAGAAGGTAAACCAGGTTGGAGAGCACCCATGGTCATCATCTTATCATTGACTGCCCTTAGATCATGTAGCAGCCTCCATTTTCCTGATTTCTTTTGAATCATAAAAATAGGTGTATTCCATGGGCTAACAGAAGGTTTTATGTGGCCAAGTTCCAATTGCTCCTGTACTAAATCCTGTACATGTTGCAACTTCTCTAAAGATAGAGGTCATTTGCTGGGGTCTTAGCAGTTTTAAAGGATTCTGCTGGGTTCTGAGAAGGTCAGGAGCTGACCGTTAGTCAAACAAGAACAAGTCTGCAGCTGCAGGAACGCAGAGGTCAGCAGAAAGCAATGTGTGAGAAACGGTGATAACAGAAACTTTTCCCAGGAATGTGTGCTTTAAGACTACCAATCATTGGACTGTCTGAGGCGCATGGACAGTGTGTGCTGACCAATCATAATAGCATGCTGTGCTCCTGGTCGCATGTCCAGGACTCAAAAGATTATATATTGTGTAACCTTCTGATAATAAAACGGATTTGAATCTGCATCTCATAGATGTGTCGTTCTTTCCCACTCGCTTGAATGCCCGCGGCATCTGGTGACCCTGACGTATGCGGTTGGGGAGGGTCGAATTGCATCAAGCTGTGGAGCCTGCGAGGGTCCTGTTTGTCAGCGGAATTTTAGCTGAGCGTCCGAAGAAAGATGGAATTCGTGCACGGTCTGACCTGGTGAGTCAGGGATACGCAGGATGGAATTAACTGCTTTAGCAGTGGAACAGGCGGTTGTTGATAGCTTAATGAACTTGGCTGAAAAAACTAACGCTCAGCTGCCATATTCGGTGCTGATAGATTTAATACGTTGGTGTCGCCGTAGCCTGGCTCAGGAGAGCACAGCCGGAGCCGAGCTGGAGCCAGGGTCAGGACCGGAACCGCCTCAGATCGCGATAGAA
>NW_020956995.1:51615-54085 GCF_003031625.1 Empidonax traillii
CACGTGTTCTGCAAAGCACGGAACTGTGGAATTCCGTAGAGCCCGCCTACAACATTCCTTGAACTTTTAACAATGTTAATGCAATTGAACAAGAGGCAAAGATATGTTTGCTTTGCAAGTTATGGTTTCCTCACAGCAATCACTCACGGATGCAAGACACGGGGTAAAGAATTTTACTCTAAGACTCCAAAACAAAGCTGCTGTAAGGTTTAAGAGTGCCTGGGTACCGTGACGGGAGCCTGACTACATTAGAAAGAGCACAGGGCATTGTAAAGGAGCCCGAATGGCTCAGTTGGTAAAACATAGGACTGTGAATCCCAAGGTCATAAGTTTGAGACTCGCTATGGAGCACAGTGCGGGCTAGCTACAGTCTGCAGACTCACCTTTGTTTTTTCCCCACGCAGACCCCTCTGCGAAATTGTCTGACTGCTCTCACCTGTTTCTGCCACAATAACAACTTAAAACTGACTGAAATATAAATAGCAATGGTTTGTAAGCTTTTTTGTTAAACAGCGCAAGTGGCTGAAAGAGGCAGATGGACAGAAACTGAGACCTGACTGCATTCCAAACATCGGAGATACTAACATCCAGAGAGCACGGAAACAGCACCGTCAGGGGGGGCCGACGCGGATCAGGGCGCAGCACTATGCTGGGAGCAGACCAAGGGCGCAGCCGCTGCTGACGGAGCTGCGGAGCTGGGGAGCTGCCAGCTCCGAGCCGGAGCGGGGCGAGTCAGGGGCCACCGCCTGCGTTGAGGATGTCTCGGGGGACCCAAGGCTCGGCACTTGTAGTGTTGCAGTGTGACAAAACTGCTAAAACTGCAGCTGATAAAAAAAGAAATGGAGCTTTGAAGAGAACTTCCATGTGCATGACTGGTAGTGCTGGTGGTACTTTTCACTGAGTTTGTCACAGTGTCACAGTTGACAGAAAAGTGGAACTTACTGAGGAATAGTTAAAAACTTAAGAAATCTATGATTGGTCCTGGTTATTTGCTTAGTTACTGTAATTTTGTAATTGCAGATTTTGCTTTTCCCCTTCCTAGCATCAAGTTAAGGTAAATTTCAGTTGGGACTTTAAAATGTACACACATGATTTTCTTCTCTTCTTTCAATTCACCTAACATTGTTTCTGTTATACTGCATAACTTTTGGTATTCAAAAGCAGGGCTATCTCACTCATGGGGCAAATTATTGTCAAAAGAGAATTTTACACACCAAACATATTTTCAAAAACAAGACAAAAAATGGGAAGGAGAATATGCATGTGCATGAACAGGTACTGGATCAAAAATGGATCTTGCATAGGTTTGTTAAGCTTTTTTGTTCCTTGTATTGATTCCTCTTCAGGAGAGGTGGAGTTGCTGAACATGACTACCACGGATGGCAGACTGAGAAGCACACAGCCAGTAATACTTGGGATCTGAGATCTGTGGTTGAAATGCAAAACTATAATAAAAATCCCAGCTATGTGTGAATGAAGGATGATTGAAGTGGCCACTTTCTGAATGACTGGAAAAAAACTGTATGAGTGAAAAAAGCTGTGTAGATATCTATGTGTGTGACCTTACATACTTTATAAGTGTTAAGATTTTAAGAGGATGTATTATATAGATTTTATGATGGTAAGTTGATGCATACTAGCCTTCAATGACTGAAAGCAAGTATTAAAGAATTACAGGTTAATGCTGGTCAGGACTAACTAAATGGTCTGTTGCTACCAGGATGGCTTTTGCCTATGGTCAAGACAGGTTTGCTTCTGTTATCTTTTTTTGTGGTTGTGCTACTAATGTTGCCATGTTTGGTGTCGTGTTTGCAAAGGGCCCTGCAAAGGACGACCCAGGTGATTTTCCTAGCACAAATACAAAAAGGGGTTACGTGTGTCTTTTTAAATAGCTTAAGACATGCAATTTTACAAAATAGAGTAGCCATTGATTTTCTGCTTTTAGCCCATGGGCACGGGTGTCAGGATTTTGAAGGAATGTGTTACATGAATCTATCTGATCATTCACAGAGCATACACAAACAGTTACAAGAGCTTAAGGAACGCATGCATCATGTAAAAAAAAAGATCTGTGGGGTTGGATGCCTGGCTGGCGTCTTGGGGAGTAAGAGGTTGGCTAAAAGATATACTTAAACAAGGGTTGTCTATACTCGTTTTCATTCTGGTTTTATTACTTATTATTCTGTGTGTTTTTAGGTGTCTTTAGGATTGTATTATTCGTAGCTACCAATCGTTGGACTGTCTGAGGCGCATGGACAGTGTGTGCTGACCAATCATAATAGAATCATAGAATCATAGAATCATAGAATAGATTGGGTTGGAAAAGACCTCCAAGATCATCAAGTCCAACCCCTGATCCAGCTCCAATTACTATAGCATGGCACTAAGGGCCACATCCAATCTCTGCTTAAAAACCTCCAGGGATGGTGAATCCACCACCTCTCTGGGTAGGCTGTTCCAATGCTTGATT
>NW_020956995.1:55316-59920 GCF_003031625.1 Empidonax traillii
GGATGCAGCCCCGTTCACCAGCACTCTCTGGGCCCGGCCCTCCAGCCAGTTCCTGACCCAGCACAGAGTGCCCCTGTCCAAGCCATGGGCTGCCAGCTTTTCCAGGAGTATATTATGGGAGACAGTGTCAAAGGCTTTGCTGAAGTCCAGATAGACCACATCCACAGCCTTTCCCTCATCCACCAGGTGCTCCTGGTCGCATGTCCAGGACTCAAAAGATTATATATTGAGTAGCCTTCTGATAATAAAACGGATTTGAATCTGCATCTCATAGATGTGTCGTTCTTTCCCGCTCGCTTGAATGCCCGCAGCAGCCATTGATTAACCCAAACAGGTTCTTCAGTTTTCCATTTTAATTTAAGTGTAGGGTGAGAGCTGCCATCAATGGCCCCAATCAAAAATCTGTGGACAATTTAACACCCCATTGAGCTAACACATCTCTGCCTAAGAGGGAGAGTGACGTGTGTAGTATGTAGGGTTTTACCCATGCCTGATGTCCCTCTTGATCCAAGAAAAGAAGAAAATTTTTACTGACCTGAGTCAGAAGACTTCCCCCAATGCCTGAAATGGTTGAACCCGTATTATCTAATTCCCAATCAGAGGGCCACACTGAAATAGGAAGAATAGTTATGTCAGCACCTGTATCCAGCATCATAAAAACATTGGAGAGAGTTATATCATTAGGTCCAGAAATTTTGACTTTACATTTTGACCTTTCTGCTCCCAAAACTTGACAAAATGCAACATTAGGTATGCCTGTGGAACCAAAACCACCTGTTCCTCTTTTTTGATCTCCTTTCTTTGGGATACAAGTCTTAAAAGGTATAAGCTGTGCAATTACGCTCCCTGCTGGAATATGAACTGGTGGTGCAAAAATTTGTACCATGATCCCAATGGGTCTGGTATAATCAGCATCAATACAACCAGGTAGGACAAATATTCCCCTTTTAGAAGCAGAAGAACGCCCAATGAGTAATGCGGATAAGTCATGTCCCAGAGGCCCACTGACCGTAGAAGGGAGGACATGAACATTATTATCATTGATATTTACTGATTCTGCCACGGCCAGATCGACTCCTGCACTTCCGCAAGTGGCGGATTGCAATTTGTCGAGACAGCCAGTGCTTCTGGGATGTTCTGGGGATATTTTTTGGCCGCATCCCTCGGAGCGCGGCTGTTCCCGTTTCCCGACATGATAAGGGGAGTTCCATCCTTGTTAAATTTCGAGCGACAGTCTGCCGTCTTATGCCCAAATTTTCCACAACGGGCGCAATTCAATGATACTTTTCCCCCACCTGCTTGTTTACAGTTGCGCTTAAAATGACCCTCTTGTCCACATCGATAGCACCTTGGTTTAGGGCCACGATTCCCCCGCCCTTGCATAGAGCTTGTCTTTAAAGCAGCGGCTAAGGCATTAGCATTGATTTGTGCCTTAGCTTCTTCTTCTACCAGTGGGGCCCTTGCACAGGCTTCTATCATTTGAGCAATAGTGGCACCAGGGGGTAAGGCAGCGATAAGCTGTTTGCAGGCTGAGTTAGCATTTTGGACAGCAATTTCTTTTGTTAAAACAGCCTTGAGATCGGGAGTGACATTAGGTGCATTTTCTATTGCCTCTCGCAGCCTGTCAACAAAACTAAAAAATGTCTCATTTGGTTTTTGCATAATTTTAGTATAGGGTAATGTAGGTGTGTGGATTTGAGGCAACGCCAGGAAAGCAGCCAAGCCAGCATTTTTTGACTGCTGCAAAACCCTAGTATGTAGTGCTGCTTGAGTAGGCCCATCCCGATAAGCACCTGTTCCCATAAGTGCATCCAAGGGTGCTACCCTTAAGGGGTCTCCTTGTGGCAAATGAATATTTTCTATTAATTTCATTTCCAATTGCTCCTGCCACTTTGCCAACCAAAGTATATAAGTGGTAGGTGATAAAATGAGTTCCATAACTGCTCGCATATCTGTTGGAACCATTTCATTATATTTTATCAGGGAAGTAACTTGATTTCTTACTAATTTGTTATTATGACCATATTGCATTATTGCCTTTTGAATCCCCCGCACTAATTTCCAATCTAGGGGTTCCCAGGTTGGTTGTCCCTGTCGCATCACTACAGGAGGTGCAAGCGGGGTAAAAGAAAATTCTCCCTCTGTAGTGCAATTCTCAACAAGCCCCCGATACCGCTTTTGGGGATCGAAATTAGGATCCCTAGGTACAGACTGTGTAGACTGCCTTTCCTGCTCAAATTCCACAAATCTCTGACCAATAGCATTTAACCCCCCTATGATAGATTTATGGGCGGCCTTATAACCCCTTTTAATATCCTGTTTCTTTGAATCCCGGTCGAGTCGTTCCATATGGTGCAGTAGGTCCGTCATAATGTCTCTCTGGTTCCGGAGCTCTCGCCGTAATTCCAAATACGCTGTCGGTCGGTGTTCATCGTCGCTACTGTAAAGGGCACCGTCCTCAGGAGGCAGCGGTGGAAGGTTGCTCAGGGGGTCGTTGTCCGTCTCCATTTCTTCTATCACTGGTGCTCCTGGTACAGTCGGTACGGCCCCTCCTACCTGACCTGTTGTTTCTGCAGGGCGTTTACCGGCAGTTTCACTTTTGCTTTGCAAACCAGGCAATTGCTGTTCGTTACCGGGGTTCCACGGGGGCAAGTCGTCATCTAAACCCCACGCAATTTGTTCTGCCTTAGTCATGGCAGGGCATGTCAACGGAGGACAGTCAGGGGGGTCTTCAACAGGGGGCCCGGCACCCTCCATGTCACCCATACTGCCCCCCCTATTTTGAGAGTTCTCGGGAGGACGCACCGCGGCTTTAACAGCTGCGGGAACTTGCGCCTCACCATGAAGCTGTTTGATCATCATTCGCACAGTACGGTAAGTAGTTGCTAATGTCTTTACGCCTTTAGTCCCAAGTTGTACCGATTCCCATAAATCCTCCCCGACCTTTTTGCCACGTCTCAGTAGCATATACATCTTGCGTAGAAGCGAGAAACCACGGTGGCGACAATAACATAATAAATCTATCATCGTCGATTGCGGCAACTGAGCATTAGTCTTATCAGCTAATTTTATCAGGCTGTCAACAACTGCCTTTTCCACTGCTGAAGCAGTTAATCCCATCCTGCGTATTCGAACACCAAACCAATGAATTTCCAGCCAGGAAAAAATGCCTTAAGCCTCCGACTCTCTTGTGGAATTGGTGATGCACCCATGGCACTTAATGCACACATGGAACTTGCTGCGCTGAATCATTTAGTCTGGGAGGAATTTTCGTTCTTAGTCCATCTGGGAAACAAACATGCCATTTCAGTGCTAGGCTCCGGACACCAAACGAATGCAATTCCAGCCAGGAAAAAAAGGTCTTAGCCTTTAAGTCTGTGCAATTGTTGAGTCACCCTTGGCACTCCATCACACATGGAGCTTCCTGCACTGCCTCATGTATTGTGGAAGCAATCTTAGTCCATCTGTGGACCCAGAAGGACCACTTCAGCGCTGAGCTCTTCACACCAAACCACTGAAGTTTTAGCCAAGAAAAACACCCTATAGTCTCCCACTCTCCTGTGCAATTGGTGAGTCACCCTTGGTACTCCATGCACACATGGAGTGTCCTGCGCTGGTTCCTGTGTTCTTGAAGGAATTTTAATTCTTAGTCCATCTGGGGACACAGAACCTTTCCGGCGCAGATCTCGGGCCACCAAACCATTGAAGTTCCAGCCAGGAAAAAAAGCCCTTAGCGTCCAAGTCTCCCATGCAATTGGTGAGCCACCTTTGGCACTCCATACACACATGGAGCTTTCTGTCCTGTCTCCTTTGTTCTGGGAGGAATATTCGTTCTTTGTCTGGGGACCGAGAAGGGTCATTATGGCTCAGATCTCTGGCCACCACACCAACGAACTTCCAACCAAGAAAAAAAGCCCTTAGCCTCCTAGTCTCCTTTGCAATTGCAGACCTACCCTAGGTACTCCATGCACACATGGGTGGGCAAGGCTCGTTAGCAACTGCTAGGGGAGGCTATAGAAGAGCCTCCAGGAGAGCTACTTGGCCATTTGCTGCCCAGGCTTGCCCAGGCTTTCCCAGGCTTGATTCCTCCTCAGATCCCATTAAGGTAAGTGAGGGGTGGTTCAGGCTCGTTAGCAACTGCTAGGGGAGGCTATAGAAGAGCCTCCAGGAGAGCTACTTGGCTATTTGCTGCCCAAGCTTTCCCAGGCCTGATTCCTCCTCAGATCCCATTAGGGTGAGTGAGGGGTGGGTCAGGCTCATTAGCAACTGCTAGGGGAGGCTATATAATAGCCTCCAGGAGAGCTACTTGGCCATTTGCTGCCCAGGCTTTCCCAGGCCTGATTCCTCCTCATATCCCATTAAGGTGAGTAAGGGGTGGGTCAGGCTCATTAGCAACTGCTAGGGGAAACTATATAAGAGCCTCCAGGAGAGCTAGTTGGCCATTTCCTGCCTAGGCTTGCCCAGGCTTTCCCAGGCCCGATTCCTCCTCAGATCCCATTAAGGTGAGTGAGGGGTGGGTCAGGCTCGTTAGCAACTGCTAGGGGAGGCTATAGAAGAGCCTCCAGGAGAGCTACTTGGCCATTTGCTGCCCAGGCTTTCCCAGG
>NW_020956996.1:0-29151 GCF_003031625.1 Empidonax traillii
CACCCCCCAAGGGAATCCACAGGGAGGGGAGCTGTGCTTACTTGCTGACGGGGTTCTTAATGCCCTGCCCCTCTGATCCCAGCCCCTCTCCTTCCTTCCAGCCCATCTTCATCAGCATCTGGTAGCCGATGTTCTCCACGGTCAGCTTGAACTCCTTGTACTCCGAGTAATCCGGTTCCCGCCCCTCCTGCGGACACACAGAGGGGAGGTGGTTGTTGCTGGGGAGGGGGAAAAGCAGCTCCAGGCACCCCAACCCCAAGTCAGGCTGGTTTTCTGGGGGGTTCCTTGGGATTCCAGCCCTGCAGCAGCACAGGGGAGCAGGGGGAGCTGCCGGGAGACCAGGAACGTCCAGCTCCTGCATTTTAAGCTGCTCGGCGGATGGAGTTGCAGATCCAGTTCCTATTTAAGCCTGAAGTCTCCAGGGAACATCAGGGCCCCTCGCTGGATGCAGGGGAACGGGGAGGGATGTGCCAACACCAAGCAGTTCTGGGGTTTAGGAAGAACTGGCGGGTACTGGAGCGCTTCGCATAAGCTCTTTGTGGGCTTTGTGTTTTCACTTTGCTGCAATCATCGGGATAAAAATTCCAATTTCCCTCAGCTTGGCATCAGCAGCCACTTATCCCGGACAGTATGAGGGCTGGGTCTGGAATTCCAGCAAACCCTCCAAAAAAACCCGTTGGGTCATGGAATGGTTCGGGTTGGAAGGGACCTCTTGCTGTGGGCAGGGACACCTTCCACTGGACCAGGGGTGCTCCAACCTGGCCTTGGACGCTCCCAGGGATGGGGAATCCTCTGGGAAATCCATTCCAGGGCCTCCCCACCCTCACGGGGAAGGATTTCTTCCCACTGTCCCATCTAATGTTGCCCTCTGGGGCACTTCAGGCCCTTGTCCCAGGTCCCTCTCCAGCTCTCCCAGAGCCCCTTCAGGCACTGGAAGGAGCTCTCCAAGGTCTCCCTGGAGCCTTCCCTTCTCCAACCTGGCCTTGGGAGCGCTTCCACCACCCCAGGAAGTCTCTGCTGTGTCACCTTCAGCGCCTTGAAGGTCTCCATGAACTTCTCCAGCTCGTCGGGCGGGAGGAAGTCCCCGATGAAATGTTTCCCTCTGCCCATCTGGGTCAGCTGCTCGGCCCACTCTGCCAAAGGACAAAAGGAAACAGGGATGAGAGAGCGTTCCCTGGGATTTCAGGGGGGCTGAGAAGCACAGGGACGGGCATCTGTTGTCCCCACAGGTCGCGCTCCCGCCGTGGGAGATGCCCCTCTGTGAGGCCCTGCCCCACACACCTCGTGTCTTGTCCATCTCCATGCGCCTCAGCTGGTGCTCCCAGGTGCCCAGCTCGCTGTCCACCTCCTCATCGCTGTCATAGCCGTGCTGGTGCTGCTGGATGGCCTTTTCCCACATCATCTGCATCTCCTGCATGGCCCGTTTGTGCTTCATGATCATGTCGTACATCTGCTGCATCTGAGGGGGCACCACGGCGTGCTCAGAGCCCTGCCCCAACCCCAGCTGCTCCCCCAGACCCCCCCTGGGGCAGAGCTGCTGCTCCACCTCCCCTCAGACACGAGCCCTCTGTGCTGGTTCCCCCGACAGAGCCTCCTGAGCATCCCTACCACCCTCCAGCAGCCAGTTCTGCTCCCATCCCCCCCAAATCCTGCAGGAACCCCCTCAGCTCCCCCCGCTCCGACCCCACTGCCGAGCAGCCCCGATCCAGCTGCAGCTGTGACACCACAGACCTTTATAGATTTTGGGTTTAGGCTGCTAGGGCAGCAATTGGCTGCTTCCATCCCTATTCCCCAAAGCCCTGGGCTGTTCCTGCTGACTGCAGCATCCCGTGGATCTCAGGCATCCAGCACAAATCCCAGAGATTTATTTGCTGCAAAGGTTTCTTTGCTCTTTCTCCTCCCCCCCCCCCCCCCATGAATTTTGGGAACCACTTCAGGGCTTCACCTCCTGCTGCTCCTTCAGCTGCTTCTTCTGGGCCTCGGAGAGCTCGGTCACACCCACCAGGCCCACGGGCTTCCCTTTCTCGTAGCCAAGGCCCTTGAGGTCCTGGACTGTGAAAAACACGTGTTAAAAGGCCGTTAAAAACCTGAGAGCCCAGTGAAGGCAAATCCCAGCTGGGAGGGACCCAAAGGATCATCCTGTGCCACCCCCCAACCACCTCCCACCAGACCAGGCAACCCTGGACAAGTCCAGGTTGTTTATAGGATTTTTATAAAGTGTGAAGGGGAAGTTATAAAAACACGGCTGGGGCTGCAAAAGAAAAAAAAAAACCAAAACACAAAAAACAAAGAGATTTCCAGGACAGAGACTGCCTTGCAAACTAGCTGGCAGCTCCTCCCTAAAGCACCTCTCAGATACTGAAGAGCTGGAAAGAAGCCCCAAAACGCTCTGCATTTATCAGTAAAAGGGGAAGGATTGCTTCCTAATGACTGCCAAGCCCCCGTGGGTGCGTGTGTGAGTGCAGGGCCAGCCTGCAGTTAAGTGCTGCTTCATTCATTATTCATCATCTATTAATTACCAAGCCCAATTACTGGACGATCGTTGCTCACCACACCCCATCGCGGTAATGAGGCCCCTGGGGTGGGGGGGGGGTGGGGGGTGAGGGGTTTGGAGTCCCCCTCCCTCCAAATTCCCGCTCGGGGCACTCGATCCGAGCACTCTGATCCCCCACAGATCTCCAAGTGGTCTCCTTAACTCCAGGACACCCCCCAGCTCTTTCCCTCCATCCCCTCCCCAGCTCCGGGCCCTGCACACTCACTCTCGGTTACGTAAAACACTGCAAGAGGTTTTCCAGGAGTGTGACGCTGGGAAGTGCACTGTCAGCTCCCAAGAAACGGGAGCAAACGGGAGAATAAACCTATTTCTTGCTGAGGGCCAGCCTGGTTCCTGTCTGGGGGGAGCAGGGGAGGGAGCTGGGAATGGGTTTGATGGACACGTCGGGGCTGATGGATGTGGGTGCTCCGGCATCACCTCCCGGCTCAGGGCATGGGAAAAGCTTTCCCTGAACGCTCCAAGGAAAGCTCTGCCCTTCACAGAGGTCACAGCAGCTCGTGCCTTCCCTCTGAACTGCAGGAACACCCAGCTGAGAGCTCCAGAGGCTCCCGAGGCAGCGCCTTCCCAATAACACAGCCACCTTAGAGGTGAGGCCGAGCATCCTCCTTCCCTTCCCAGGAACGAGATCCTGCTGCTCCTTCCCTTCCCTAAACCACCCCCCCCGGGCCTGTCTGACCGCTCTGGGGCTCTGCAGGCTCGATGCTCAAAGGCACTGCAGGAATTCAGCCCTGGGAGGTGCTTGAATTTTTGTGTGGCTTTGGCCCAAAGGACCAGGACGGGCAAAGTTGGGAGAAAAGGCAAAGGCTCCACCCCAAGCTCCATCTGCAGATGGAAAAGTGTTCACAAATAACACCGAGGAATTTGCACAGAAATAGGTAAGATTTCTAAGTCCACCCCCCCTGCTTTCTGGCACCAGGCAAACACAGTGCAGAAGGCAAGGAGCTGCTTCTCAGCCTCACATTCAGCAAGGTTGGGAAAAATACCTTTTTTTTTTCCCCCCCCTCCCTGGAGTGATATCGGCTTTGCCCACAGGGTTAATGGTGCAGTGTGTCTGCAGCGTTGGCAGAGCAGCACCTGAAGCTCTATCCCTCTCCCAGATGCCTGAAGAGCAGCTCCTTACAGGAGAAACCCCAGCACACGAGTGCTCTCCTCCTCCCCAGCCCGAAGATCTTTAATTCAGGCTAATCAGACCCAAGCCCGGGTTTCACGAGGTGGCAGTGACAGCCTGTAATTTGTCATTAACCCCCAGAGTTCACTAATCACACACCTCTGGCTCAGCTTTTCGGATCCATCAGCCCCTGCAGGGAGCCAGGGAAGTGTTTTGGTATCAATATAGTCAAGAGGAGTCTTGCCTCTCTCCAAAAAGGGGCCACGCTTTCTCCTCTCCACCATCCTGATCTATCACCCAGGGAGGACAGGAAAAGAATCCTCCCCCAAATCCAAAACAATTGCTGAGGATCAAGGACTAAGACACACACTTTTAGGTACCAGAGCAACTCTCCCCTTCCACAGGACCAGCAATTTGCAACTGCCTTCACCTGTCAGGTTGAGGCTGTTAATTCCAGAAGGGATTAGTCCAGCTGAACTGATAACAGAAATTAATCCTTCCCCCTGCAGAGCACTGAGGGCTGATTTGTTCTGCCTGGCAAAGTGGTTGCTTGTCCTTTTCTTCTGCCTGACACAAAACCCTGAGCAAAGGGAGCAGCAGCAGCAGCACCAGGAGCGTGTCCCTGCCCAACCAGGGGGGTCTGGAGGAGCCACGAGAGTTCCAGCACGCTGGAATGAGCACGTGGATACCCCTGCAGCCCCCCCCACTGCAGCACTGGGACTCTGCTGGGCTTGGAGAGCCCGTTTACTTGGAGGCAAAGTTACTGGAAATGCAACAATCAGGGAAGATTTTTGCCCTGCAAGGAGCAGCAACCCAAGGCCAGCGACTCCCCCACGGTGGGGGGGGGGGGAAGGAAATCCCCCCACAGAACCACCAGGAACTCCTCTCCCCCCCCCTGCTTTGGAGGTGCTGGGTAAGAGGGCAGAATCCTTCCTGGGCACCAGAGCCCACCCAGCCTAATGCCAGGATTAAAATGCCAGGCAGTAATTCCGGCCCCAGGGACTCGCTGGAGAAATGAGCCGCAAATCAGCCGAAAATTAGAGCTCTTGCCATCCCTTGTCCCACTCCATCAGTTCTGCTGCTGCTCCTCTCTGAAAAGGTCCTCCTTGCTCTTCCCATGGGCCATCAATCCTCTCAGTTTGCCTCCTGGCTTCCCTTTCTTCTCCCATCCCCTTTTCCACTCCAGGATAATTGGGCTGAGGGCTCAGAGGCGCCTTTTGAAGTGTCTGTGTTCACCTGTTGTCCCCCAGTGACTCTGGTTTCGTGCCCTCCCCAAGCACAGCTCTGCCCAGGCGCAGGGGGGAGCTCATCCCCCACCAGAGCTGCAGGGACAACATTCCAGCTCTGGGAAAGAGCATTTTGTGCTCGCAGAGGTGAAAGCAGCAGGTAAATTTAGGGCCGTTTCCCAGCCCCCACTGACCTGAGAGAGGGGAGGGAGAGTCCAGCTGCTGCACCAGCTGTGGGAGGGGCAGCTCTACCTTGTCCTCCTCCGGCCCCCACCGGCTCTTCCGCTTCTTTTTGGTGGTGCCCGGAGCGGCCGCGGGGGTGGCGGGGGTCGTCTGGTCAGGGGGGGTGGTGGAGGAGGAGGATGGTGAGGGGGAGGAGGGGGGCACAGGGAGGGCTGGGGGCACTGCCAAGGGCACGGGCAGAGGGGAGGGGACGGGCAGGGGCGAGGGAATGGGCACGGGAAGGGGCGGAGGGGCAGGAACGGGCACGGGAAGGGGCAGAGGGAGCGGGGAGGGAAGGGGCAAAGGCAGGGAGGGGAAGCACAGGGGGGAAGGGGAGGCCTCAGGGCTGGTTTTCCTTTTCAGGCTGGGCTCTCCAGGGAAAGGGGCACAGCCAGGGCTGGCCTTGGCCTTCCTGAACTCCTCCAGCTTCTGCCTGTAATACTTGTAGCCTTTGCTGTTTGGCTCATACAAAAACCTAAAAAACACCAAAAAAAAAACCCAAAAGAAACATGCGTGTAAGCCGTGGCAGCCACACACTGTGCTCAGGGCTCCCCCCTCCTGCAGCACCCAGAGCCCTCCCACAGCATTCCCAACTCTCCAGCACCGCCCCGTGTGCACCCACAGCCAGTGCAAGGGCTTTTCCACCCCCTGATCCCACACTCCCCGTGCCGTGGTTCCCTGGTTTTTGACGCCAAACAATCCAGGAGTTCTGGAAAAATATCAAACCCCCCCCCCCCATCCTTCTGCAGGAGGGCAAATCCCTCTCCCCCAAAAATTCACCTGGCTCGGAAAACCTGACTCTGCCCCTGTCACTCCCCACCCCTTTTAAACCAGGGGAAAGAAGAAAAAAAAAAAAAAAAAAAAAAGGTGGATTTTGATGTACCTGAAGGCAGGGTTCTCTCTGTTGTTCTGCAGGGCAATGGCCTCCACCTCGGGCCCCCCGGCCGCCACAAACCTGGCCAGCTTTTCCGCCGACTCCCTCGTCTCTTCGTCGTCTGGGGGCGAGACTTTAAGGGGGCCCTGAGTACCGGGCCCAACCCAACAAGCAACAGTCAAAGCCTACCTGCTCCAAGGACCCCAAGAGCAGAATAAGGGCGAAAATGGAGTTTAAACGGGCGGAAATGGCAGCACAGGAACAGTTCAGAGCACACACAGCACACGATGCCAGGGCAGGGACACAGCCCGGCCTTCCAGGGGGGGCACTCGGCCCTCCCTGCTGGGAGGGGGTGGCATTTGAACCCTGTGCCAGGCACTTTTCCATGGGGTTACACCCCTCAGGATTATCCCCAGTTAAAGATTTGGCTTTTTTTTTCCCCCCCCTCCCTATGCCAGGCATTTTTCCACAGGGTCACACCCCTCAGGATTATCCCTGGATTGCATTTTTCCCCCGTGCCAGGCACTTTTCCACAGGTTTACATTCTCAGAATTACATCTAGTTAAAAGATTTTGCATTTCTTCCCCCCCACCCCCAATGCCAGGCATTTTTCCACAGGGTTACAGCACCCAGAATTATCCCTGGTTCCCATTTTTCCCCCGTGCCAGGCACTTTTCCACAGGGTTGCACCCCTCAGGATTATCCCTGGCTCAGGATTTTCCCCCCAGAAGGGCTCAGGAGCACTGGGAAAAACCTTTGGAAAAGGGGACAACTCCACATTCCCCACAATCCCAACCTGTCCCTCCACCTGGAGGCTGTTTGAGGGGAAGGCAGAGGGAATTCCCCATGGAACCACCCCAGTCCTCCCCTGGAAGAGGTGGCTCATCCCAAAGCACAGAGAAGGCCCTGCCCACGGAGATTTCAAGGATAAATCTGGTGTTTTTAAGGAGCCAGGGAATAATTTAATGATCCATGGCAGCCCCACGTGACATTTTACTGCAGACATCACCCAATCCTGCTGTTTTCCCACCTGAAAACATTCCCTTCCTTGCGAGGATTTATGTCCCAGGGGGGGATAAAAAAATATCAAAATTTCAGGGAAGGAAACAGCAGCAGAAACAGGGATTATGGTCAAAAACCAACCAAATCACTTTCATTGAGAACAAACAGTTAAAGTATTTTGGAGAAATGCAAGGAAAGTCTCTCCCAAAAGCCCTTTGGAGTATGGGACATCTTGCTGTGGGGCTTGGGAAACGACCATTTTTTGGGCCCAAAAATTGGCTCCTTGTGCAGTTCATCTTCCCCGGCTCCCAGCGGGAATTACCTTTGTGGGAAGAGGCTGCCTGAGAAGTTTGGTTCTCTTTCCTTATCTCTGCCACTTTCTTTCTGTAGTAAAGGAATTCTCTGCTGTTCTTATCGTGCAAAAACCTGGATGGAGGGGAAAAAAAAAAAAAAAGCCAAAAAAACCCCCATGGATCAGCAATTCATAAATTCAAAAAACCAGCTCAGATCCCGAAGGAAGGACAGAAAAATTACTCAGAACACCCTCAAAACGTGGATTTAGCATTTGCAAACACGCAGAGCTCTGATCCAAGGACCTGCACCCAGATTTGTGTCACTTGAAGGGACATAAAGAACAATCTGTTCCTGATACGGGAGGGAACCCTCTGCCCACCAGTCCTGGGATCACATCCAGCATTCCCACGGGCTGGAGGTGGCACAGGAGCTCTGCTCCCTCCTCAGCACCACCCTGGGGGCACTTTCTGCCTCAGCCACTGAACAGTTACTCCTGACAGAGCTTAAATCCACCAAGGAATCCTGGAACGGTTTGGGATGGATGGATCACCCACTGCAGGGGGACTCCCTCCCAGTGTCATTCCCACCCGTCACAAGGCTTAAAACCCGCTGGAAATAACATCCCAGAATGGTTTGGGTGGGAAAGGATCTGAAGGATCATCCAATTCCAATGGGCAGGGACACCTTCCACCACTCCAGGCTGCTCCAACCTGGCCTTGGGTACTTCCAGGGAGGGGGAATCCGCCCTCCATCCTGGCTTGACACAAAAATTGGACACAAATCCTTGGATTGGAGCTCACAAACGCTCAACCCACCTCTGAAGTGCCTCCCCACCTCCCTGGGAACACACAACCCACCCCAACCCCGCCGTTTCCCCGCTGGGAGGAGGCGAGGCCGGGGCTGGGGGCCGCCCCCTCCCGGACTTACGAAAAAGCCGGATTATCCTTGTAGTCCTCCATAGCGACCTTCTCTAACTCTGGGCCCCCTTCAGCCACGAACCTGGCCAGCTTTTCCACCACCTCCCGGGTCTCCGCATCCTCTGGGGGTAAAACTTTAAGCAGGCTGTCAGTACTGGGGGTCAACTCACACACCAGGGCCCCGCGGCCGCCGCCCCCGCGGGGGGCAGGGAGCGGGGGGCACGGCGCATCCGGGCGGGCACAGGCGCGGAAATCACGGCTCCCAGCCGACCGGCGGGCTCTCTGACTCCCTTAGGAGTTAACAGGCTGGGTGGCTCCTACAAGGAAAAGCCCCAGATGTGGATCCCCAGGCCGGTCCGGGTCGGAAGGGACCCCCAAAAAGCTGGTCTGTCCCCCGCGCCCTGCCGCGGGCAGGGACGCCCTTCCACCGGCCCGGGGTCGCTCCAGCCTGGCCTTGGGCGCTCCCAGGGGGTGGGGAATCCACGGCTCCATCCCAGTCTGGAGCTCCAGCTCAGCAGGGCTGAACCCAAACCGCCTCTGGTCGCAGCATAATTGTTCTCCTGACCGTTCGTATTCCATACAAAACGCACCAGGGAGGACCAGGAGTTTGGGTCGGTGGGCGGAACCACCACGTTACTCACTGGAGATTCCAGATTCCAGTTCCCAAGACATTCCCTGTCCCCAGCTCGTGGACACAGACTGTGTGGCTGGAGCAGCAGCTCTTCCTGCTGGCACTGCCCATGTCCTGCTCCAAAAAACTCGATTTTGGCTTCTGTGCCAAAGGGAAAAGCCCAGGAACTCCGACAGGGATGATGTTCAGTGGGAACTTAACACAGGCCTTTGTCCAGGCCAGGAGATTTTTTTTGGGGAAGGGCAGAGTCACCCATGGGATCAGCCCCACAAACCCTAAATTCAGGCTCCACAGCCCCACTCTGCACCCCACAGCCACTTCAAGCACTCAGGACCCCGAGGTGAGATTTTTTTTTCACCAAAACTCAGTAAAAGAGGCAGGGATTTGGGTTCCACCTGGTCCCAGCTCCCTGCAGGACACGCCATTCATGTTTATTAACACCCTACAGTTCCCCAACTGATGACTTCTCATTTTTTTCACCACCTAAAACCACTTAAAATCCTGTTTCAAGCACGAAAATCAGGATTTTCTGGAGAACTCAGCACTCGGCCCAAGGCACTCAAAAGGCCAAACTCAGAATTCTTATGACTAACAAACCACCCCAGGCCCACTAAGGGCAGGTCATTTTTATTCTCTGCACCTTATTTTCACAGGTTATGGGCTGGTCAAGCACCTGGGTTGATAAATTAGAGAAAACAGATCTTCCTAAGCCTGGTCTAAGTCTGGAGAGTGATACTGAGCTCAGGCTGGGTCAGTAATGCCTAAAATATCAGTATGGGGTTGGGAGAGACCTTAAAGATCCTCCAGTTCCACCCCCTGCCCCGGGTAGGATTATAAACCAGGGGACAAACAGCAAACAGAATAAAAGCAGAATATTAAGCTGTAATTAACATATATAAAAATAGGGTTGCTGTTGAGAATTGTGTCTGTTATGTAGGTAATGATACAGAGAGATAAATTTCCCCTAAATCAGGAACATCATCAATCAGACCTTGGTGTCTCTGCTGAAGTTTCTGCTCCAGCCACTGCTCATAATCCTGTCCCTGCATGATCCCCTATCCCAGGATTGGTGCTCCTGCATCCCAGATGGAACTTAGGTCCCTTCATTGGACCCTTAACCCGGAATAGGTGATCCTGCATCCCAAATAGAGCACAGGGAGTCACTGACCTCTGATTTCCAACCACTGCTCATAACCCTGTCCCTACGTAATCCCCTACCCCAGGATCGGTGCTCCTGCATCCCAAACTGATGGAGCACAGATCCCTACACTGAACCCCTACCCCAGGATTGGTGCTCCTGCATCCCAAATGGAACACAGGTCCCTGCACTGATCCCTTATCCCGGGACAGGTGCTCCTGCATCCCAAATGGAACACAGGTCCCTACACTGATCCCTTATCCCGGGACAGGTGCTCCTGCATCCCAAATGGAACACAGGTCCCTACACTGATCCCTTATCCCGGGACAGGTGCTCCTGCATCCCAAATGGAACACAGGTCCCTACACTGATCCCCTACCTCGGGACTGGTCCTCCTGCATCCCAAACTGCTGGAGCACAGGGAACCACAGACCTTTGATCTCCAGCCACTGCCCATAATCCTGTCCCTATATGATCTCCTATCCCAGGATCGCTGCTCCTGCATCCCAAACCTCTGGAGCACAGGGAATCACTGACCTTTGATCTCCAGCCACTGCTCGTAGTCCTCGTCGTCGTCCTCGTCGGGGCCCTGGAAGACGCTGGGGCGGGGCAGGGGCAGGGCAGGGCCGGGCCGGGGCTGGGGGAGGCTCCGTGCCTGGTGCAGCATCCGGCTCAGCAGCTGCCGCTTCCCGGGGAGCCGCTTCCCGCTGTTCCCGCTGCTCCCGCTGCTCGGGGCCGGAGCGGAGCTGGGGGGGGGCTCTGCAGGGGGGGGTGGAGCAGAGGGAGAATTCCCGGGATCAGGGTTTTGGATCGGCGGAGAAATTACCGAGGGGGAAAGCGGAGTAAAAGCTGCACAGGTTTTGTGTTTAGTTAAGTTAATGAGTTAAATTTGTTAGTGGAAATATTTAGCCAGGGAAATTCGGAGGGAAATTTCTTCGAGTCAAAATTTTTGGAGAGGAATTGGACTCCAAGGAACTGGAAAGGAACTGGAGAGGAACTGGACAAGAATTGGACTCCAAGGAGCTGGACAGGAATTGGACTCCAAGGAATTGGACTCCAACGAGCTGGACAAGAATTGGACTCCAAGGAGCTGGAACTCCAAGGAGCTGGAACTCCAAGGACATTAACAAATTTTAAGGAATTTTTAAATAAACGTCATTAATTTGAAAACACTGATATTGAAGCAACTTAATTTGTTATTATTAATTTAATTTTAATTGAATTTAAAACACAAGTAAAAAAAAAAACCAAACAAACAAAACACTGATGATTTTTCACAAAGAGAGATTCGAGCCAGAGGAGAACTGCTTGACTTCACAGCACGAGGAGGGGGAGGGAGGAATGGAAAGAAAGAGGGAAAAAACTTCCCTGGGGCATCCCAAATCCAGCCTTTAACCTGGATTTTCAGGGATAATCCCCACCTCAGAACTTCCTAGCAGGGGTTCAGGCAGGAGCAGGGACTGCTCCAGAGCTCGGGATGGACCTACCAGCACTCGACTTTTCCTTCTGGAGCTTGAGGAACTGCTGCAGGAAACTCCCATCGTTCACGAACTTGTTGGACACGGAGGCGTCGCTTTCAGATCCGTCATCGCTGGGTGGGGAGAGAAAAAGATGCAGGGATTTGGGGGCAGAAAAGGGGATAAAACCCCAGGAATTAGGAATAAAAGGGGGAGATGGAGCTCAGGAGGCTCCAGATCGTAAATACATCCATATGTAACTTCTATCACAAATATGTCATAATTATATCAATATATTAATACGTCATATCCATAATTCATATGGTAAGTATATCCATATGTAATTCCTATCATGGATATAACACAATATATCAATACATTGATAAATCATATATATAGTCCTATAATACATCAACATTATTTCTATCACAAATATATTAATCTTAATATATCACATATATAATTTCTATGCTAAACATATCATAAATATATTAATACATTAATCACACATAATTAATGTAATTAATATATCAACATGTAAGTTACTAACATAAATACCTAAATATGTTAATAATTCTTATATAGAACATGATGTCTATAAATGATTATATATAAATTATAAACTATATATAAATATATAATTTCTAAGAAATATTTCTACTAAAGCCCGAAACCCCCAATTCCCCCGTGGATCACCCCAATCCCACCCCTGGCTCAGCCCCTCACTCCAGCATTCCCATAGAGCTCCCACAGGGTGCAGAGCTCCTCCTCTCCCTCCCTCCCCACCCCACTTCCCAAAACTCCCCCTGTTTGGAGCCCTGGAATATCGGAGTGTCCACGTACTCTCCGAGCAGCGGGAGCTGGGGGATGCTCAGGGAGTTCTGCCTCGCCTGCTGCTCCAGCCGGGCCTCGATCTCCCGCTTCTTCTGGGCGATGAGCTCCTCCTGCTGCAGGATGTTCACGCTCGTCTTGGCCGCCTTGGACTGGGACGCGCCGAACCACCGGCTGGCCTTGCCTGCGGGAAACAGAGGGAATTGTTTGGGATCGTCCTGGGAGCACCGGCTCGGTTTTCCCTCGGGGGAAAAGGGAGCAGAACACTAACGGGGGAGGAGGAGGGGTCATCCCAAACCGCCGCCTCGCCTTCCCTGCAGGGAAAGCAGAGGGCAATATTAACGGAGGGCAATATTAACGGAATATTAACCAGCGCCTCGCCTTCCCAACGGGAAACCAACGGAGCTGGGGAGCAAGGGGGGGGGGGGCGGGTGGAGAGCGAAGCCACGGCACCCCACGGGCACACAGCCACCCGTGGGGCACAGGCAGCCAAGCGCGGCTCCCGGAGCGCCGGGAGGGAGGCGGGAGGGAAGGGAGGGAGAGGAAGGAAGGAGCGGCCGGGCCGGGCCGGGCCGTACCTGGAGCATCCCGGTGGTTGTCCATTTTGGAGTCCCCTTCCCAGCGTGCCCCGCGCGCCGGGAGCGCCGCGCCCGAGGGGGGCCGCGCGGCCGCAAAGGCTGCTGGGAGTTGTAGTCCCGCGGGGGGGAAGGGCGCTGCGCTGAGGGAGTTATTTAATTAAGTTTGGCTGTTAATTGGCTAATTAATCGCCCGCGGAGCTGTGCGGCCGGCACGAGGCGTTTCGGGGGAAACTTAGGAAAATTTGGGGAATTTTACGTTTGGCTAAATCAGCGTTGAGGCGCCACAGTGAAAGCGTGGGAGAGAAACGTTGTATGTGTCACATTTTAGATGTATTATATGTTATAGATCATATCTTATATAACTTATGTATTATGTATTTTATAATATATAATAGGACACAGACATTTTAAGAGGCATTTTGGAGACATCCTAAAAGCTATTTTAAAACACAATTCTAAAGGAAAGAGAACTTCTAAAGGAGGGCAGAACAGGCCCAGGCTCGGAGCGCGGGGACTACAACTCCCACGAGCCCCCGCGCGCGAACCACAACTCCCGCCGTGCCCCGCGGCCCCCGCCCGTGTTGTCGGCGGCCCCAAGATGGCGGCGGTGGCGGCGGGCGCGGCGGCCCCTCAGCAGCCGCCGCCGCCTCAGCAGCCGCCGCAGCCGGCGGGAGGCGGCGGGGCGGGCTCCGGGGACGCCGCGGGAGCCGCGGGTGGCGCCGGAGGGGGGGGCGGCGCGGGCGGGGGCGGCGGCGGCGCGGCCGGGCCCGCGGCGGGGTCGGGGCAGGGGGGCGGCGCGGCCGCGGGCGAGTCGTGGTACCTGGCGCTGCTGGGCCTGGCCGAGCATTTCCGCACGTCCAGCCCGCCCAAGGTGCGGCTCTGCGTGCACTGCCTGCAGGCCGTGCTGCCCCGCAAGCCCCCCGCCAGGATGGAGGCCCGCACGCACCTCCAGCTCGGCTCCGTCCTCTACCACCACACCCGCAACGGCGACCAGGCCCGCGGGCACCTGGAGAAGGCGGTGAGTGGGATGGAGGGGGCGAGGGAAGGGAGTCCCGGTGGGTGCTGGTCCCGGACTAACCCCCTGTGTTCCCTTGCAGTGGCTGATATCCCAGCAGGTATCCTTTTCCTGGCACAGCGCTGCTGCTTCTCCTGCCTGGTCCCCTGTGCTGGGTGGGAGCACATCCAGGGAGCGGATGGATCGGTGGGAGGAGCTGAAAAATTCCCTCTTTTCCCAGGTTTTGCCTGTTCTCTGCTCCCAAAGAACCTCGAGGTGTTCAAAGGCAGAATTAATTGTCCTTTACAGGTGCTGAGCACAAAACACCTCCATGGAAACTCCTTAAACGCCTCTAAAGGCCTGGGGTGGGGGTTCAACTGGTGCTTTAATCTATTTTAAACCTATTTTTTCTGTATTACATCACTGGGGGCCTCTTGCATTGACCGCCGGGATGGTTTGGCATGGAAAGGGATGTCAAAGCCCGTCTCATCCCAACTCTCCCGAGGGGTTTAAGGCCTTTTGGAGGCCGGGCTGGGGCTGTTCTCCACACGGTGCCCGTTGTCCCTTAACTCTGGTGCCAGATCCCGCAGTTTGAGGACGTGAAGTTCGAGGCAGCCAGTTTGCTGTCGGAGCTGTACTGCCAGGAGGTGAGTGGAGCAGCTGATTCCCACCAACAGGACGGCTTTTATGGGATTTTTAGAGTTGTGGTGTAAAACATTTAAGTTAATAAGTTAAAAAAAAAGGGCACGAAAGGCTTTTTGTTGTCTCCTCAGTTTATCCTGGAAGCCCCTGCTGGAATCGCAGCGTGGGTTTTCCAAAGGGATTTTCCTTGGCCGAGGCGTCCCTTTGCAAAGGCTGATTTTGGGGGTGGGATGGGGGCATTAAGAGGGTTTTCCTCAGGGGTTTAGAACCAGGGAATGGCCACCCAGTGCCACCCCCCTGCCCTGGGGACACCTCCCGCTCTCCCAGGTGGCTCCAGCCTGGCCTGGGACGCTCCCAGGGACGGGGCAGCCACTGGGAATCCTCTCCCACGGTCTCCCCTCTCGCTTTTGCTGCTTCCTTACCTTGAAGTTCCCCATCTCCACAGCCCAGCAGGCCGTGGGGCTGATTTTCAGGCTCGTTGTGATGGGAGGGGGGAGGGATTCCCAAATTCCCAAATGTCCCGGCTTTGTGTTGCAGAATTCCGTGGACACGGCGAAGCCGCTGCTGCGCAAGGCCATCCAGATCTCCCAGCAGACTCCCTACTGGCACTGCCGCCTGCTCTTCCAGCTGGCAGTAAGTGATCCCTGCCCCTGCAGCGGGGAAAAGGGCTGGGAAAAGCCCTGGGATGCCCTTCCCACCCCCCCCTCCCCATCAGCCCTGGGTTAACAGGGAGGGGAAAGAGGAATCAGCGGTTTGATTGGGCTGGAGGGAAGCAGCAGGGATCGTCCCATGGGAACTGGGAACGAACGCAGTTCCAGAGGTGGAGTGGGGAGAAAAAAAAAAAGGGAAAAAAAAAAAAAAAAAGGCATTTTATGGCTTGCAGGAGATTGCCTGAAACGCTGCTGTGGAATTGGGGGTTTGCCAGGGTGAGGGGTTGTTGGGGTGTTTTAAGGTTTTTTTTTTTTGTACTTTATGTAAATATAAAGCTGGTTTTATATTAAAGCTGATTTTTTTATGTATTTTGTATTCGTGTAAGTATAAATTATAAAAATAAATGCATTAATATATGTAATATATATGTACAAAGATAAGGTACGTGTAAAATGAGCTTCAGCTGCACAGGTCAGGCCTGGGAACTCTGGGGGTAAACTGGTGCAAATAAACCTGGAATTGGCAGCGTTTGGTGTTTGTCCCAGTCCTCAGCTGCTCCCAAAGTGCTGGTTTTCCCGGGTCATCCAAAGTGTTGGGTGGGAGCTTTTAAGCCTGTCCTGAATGCCCTGTGCTTGCCTTTCCCCCCCTTCCTGCTGAGCTCAAACCACCCAGAGCAGGGGCTGCTCTGCTCCTCCGGCTGGAAAAGGCTCTGTTCCAGTTATTCCACCTGAACAATCCGTGGTCTTCACACGGAGAGCACATTAATTGGTTCCATGGAGAAAACACCCACCTTTTTGTGTCCTTTTTTTTTTTGTTTTTGTTTTTTTGGTCATTTCAGCAACTCCACACCCTGGAGAAGGACTTGGTGTCAGCGTGTGACCTGCTGGGGGTGGGAGCAGAGTACGCCAGGGTGGTGGGCTCCGAGTACACCAGGTGAGATCCCAGGGGTCCCTTCCCTCCCCAGGGAAAATATTATGGCTTTTTTTTCCCCCCACCTCCCCTTTTTATTTAGAGCTTTTCTGTTCTGGTTTAAGGATTATGTTGGTTTGCCTCTGAACCCCACCCAGAAATCCCACTGCTGAGGGGGTTTCTCCAGCTTTGGGGGGGCGTTCCCAGCTCGTTCCTCTTCCTGCTTACAGAATCCCAGAGTGGTTTGAGCCAGAAGGGCCTTAAAGATCATCCAGTTCCAACCTCCCAGGGACACCTTCCAGCACACCATTAAAGCTGTTAAACCCAACCACGTCCTCTTAAGACTCTGGAGAGGTTTTTGGAACTGAATTTTCCCTGGTTTGACCTCAGAAACTCTTGTAGCTGGAACTGTCCAAAGCTGAGGCTGGAATGTTGATTCCTGCAGCTCTGATTGACCCGTTCCACACAGCCTTTAAATGGGTTTCCTGTGGCAGGTCCCTTAATTCTCCTTTCTTTCTGCTCTTCAAGGGGTAGAAAGGCAAATCCTTATTTTTAACATTATTTTTTTTTTTTAAGACATAATTGTGATTTGAGTAATCCTTTTGGAGCATAACATGATTTTGTTTTATTTCAGAGCACTGTTCCTGCTCAGCAAGGGGATGGTGAGTTGCATGTTCCTTTTAAACTCTTCACTTCTTGGGTTCCCCCCCCCCCCCTCAATTGTGACACGATTTTCTGGAGGGAAAAAGGATAATTGGAAGTTGTAAAAAGGGATAATTGGAAATTGTGAAAGGGTAATTGCAAACTGTCACTGGAGGGAGGGAGGGTCTGGCTGTGGGAATCTTGCAGCGAGGTGAATAAATCAGTGTGGCTGGAACGAGAACCCTGGAGTGGTTTGGGTTGGAAGGGCCTCAAAGCCCATCCAGTGCCACCTCCCGCCATCCCAGGCTGTTCCAAGCCCCATCCCAGGAAAATTCCAGGGATGAGGCAGCCACAGCCGCTCTGGGAAATCCATCCCAGTTCCTCTCCGTGGGCTCTGCTGTGGCTCTCTGAGTGTCCCATCTGTTCAGCACAGAAGTAATGACTGGGTTTTTTTTTTATCTCCCCCCTTCCCTTTGGGATTTCAGCTGCTCCTGATGGAGCGGAAGCTGCAGGAGGTTCACCCTCTGCTGACCCTCTGCGGGCAGATCGTGGAGAACTGGCAGGGGAACCCCATCCAGAAGGAATCCCTGCGCGTCTTCTTCCTGGTGCTGCAGGTCACGCACTACCTGGACGCTGGGCAGGTAGGGGGGAGCTCCCAGGGGGCCCTGGGAAGGGCAGCACTGCCTCCAGAAACACCTTCTTGTGTGGTTTTTTTTTTTTTTTTTTGTGTGAAGGAAACTGAATTTCTGGAGGTTTTCGTCACAGGTGGAATGAGGGGGAGAAACGACTTGAATTTCTTCCTCAAGGGGTGTTTTTATGTCTTTGGCCTCTCTTGCTTCCGTGTGGTGCTGCTGGGGGCAACAACCACCAACCAAAAATTAACAAAAAGGAGGGGTTTTGTGTAACTTTGGGGAGCATCCTGGTCGTATTTTCAGGAATTGGCAGTGTTGTCGATCCTGCAACAGGCCTGAAACAGTCCCTGTTAGGCTTTGGGCAAGAACTGATCCCCTGGCTGTGTGTGATGGGGGGTTGTTTGTTGGCTGGGAGGCTCTCCCAGCCCTCCCAGCCCCTGGAATGGCGCAGCTGGAATGTGGTCCCTGCCAGGTGAAGAGCGTCAAGCCCTGCCTGAAGCAGCTCCAGCAGTGCATCCAGACCATCTCCACGCTGCACGACGACGAGATCCTGCCCAGCAACCCCGCTGACCTCTTCCACTGGCTGCCCAAGGAGCACATGTGTGTGCTGGTCTACCTGGTGAGAGCCCTTCGTTGCTAATTATCTGCTAATTAATTAGCGAGGGGGCCGGGTGGAAACGCGGAGCTGCGCCTCGGCACCCCTGGGGTCATCAGGGTGAGAAAAGAGGGGAGAGAAGCCCAAAAACTGAAACTGAGCTCTGTCAGTATGCACCTCAAAAGTGGGTTGATTGGTGCAAAGAGGAGCCACCTTGGCTGATTTTTACCAGTGTTACCCCAGTTGGACCCTGAGCCTCTGGAACTGGGGCCGGTTCCGCTTCTTGAACGTGATCCAAGGCCGGAATGTTGTCAGGAGAGAGCTGAAAAGCTGGGAGCTGAGGAGCTGTGGGGGCTCCCAGACCTTGTGGGGACCCCCAAGCCCTTCCCTCTTTGTGCAGAGGATTTTAAAGGCGACCCTGGAGCGGTTTTGGGTTGGAAGGACCTTCATCCATTCCCACCCCCTGCTATCCCAGGTGGCTCCAGCCTGCCCTTGGACGCTCCCAGGGACTGGGACACCCCCAGCCTGCGTGGGAATTCCCTGCCAGCTCGTGCCCGGGCTGCTGGGCAGGCTGAGGGCGGTGAGTGAGCCGTGCTGTGTCTCCTGCAGGTGACAGTGATGCATTCCATGCAGGCAGGGTACCTGGAGAAGGCCCAGAAGTACACGGACAAAGCCCTCATGCAGCTGGAGAAGCTCAAAAGTAAGGAGGAAGGGCTTGGAATTCAGCTGGTGCTGCACAACCCCAGTATTTGTTGCTGGTTTAAGCCAAGCACAGCCTTGTTTGGCTCTCTGGTCAGTCTAAGACCAGGCCAAGACTTTTGCTCTGTTTTAAGGCTGGGTGTTCGCTTTAAATACAGAAATACCTTTACTAATAGTATCAACTATTCCACTGTTCCCCCTGTTTGTTCCCACTATTTCCACTCTTTGTTTCCAGTATTTCCACTGTTATTGTCTTTGGTGATTGCTCTGAATACAAAAATTAGTAGTTTGTTTATTATTATTATTAATAATAATGTTAATGTTGTTACTATTAAAATATCGAGTTTGGGGAGGGGGGGTTGGAGCTCAGTGATGGGGCTGTGAATTCCTGAGGTAACTTCACTTGCTGTGGTCCTTGTCCCCCCTCTCCAGTGCTGGACTGCAGCCCTATCCTGTCCTCATTCCAAGTTATTTTGTTGGAGCACATCATCATGTGCCGGCTGGTCACAGGGCACAAAGCCACGGCCCTGCAGGAGGTGAGGATGGCCCGGGATTCCAGCACCCCCTGGATGGGGGTGGGGGGCAGGAACAGCCTTTGAAACGTCGTCCCAGGCAGGGAGATTCAGAACCAGTCCCAAGCCCGTTCCCTGGAGCGCTTCATCCCAGTTTTTGGGGGCACTCTCGGGTTTGGAGCCTGCCAGGGGGGATTGTGTGGCTTGGTTTCCAGGCTGGGTGGAGCTGCTGGAGCAAAGCATTCCAAAGCATTCCAGAAGAGTGTGGGGGGCAGTGCCTGTCCCTGGGCTGGAGGCACATCCAGCCCCCAGCTTTTACCCAGGAATGCCATTTGGGATCCTGGAAGCAACCACCGAGACAGTGAGGTGGGAGGAGATGGACGTGGAGCATAAAGTGGAGAGAAGGTGTCCTGACACATGGTTGTTTGTGTCTGTGCCAGATCTCCCAGGTGTGCCAGCTGTGCCAGCAGTCACCCAGGCTCTTCTCCAACCACGCTGCCCAGCTCCACACGCTCCTGGTGAGTGCCTGGAATCAACCCTGGAGCTCCCTGGAGCCCCAGATCCCGCCCTGCTCATCCCCAGGAGCCCAGGACAGGCAGGGAGTGGAGGAACAGGAATCCTTTGCTATGGGGGACCCACCCCTGGTGTGACTTCCCCCTGTCAGAGGCTTAAAACCCCTCTGGAAATAAGTGTTGGGGAATCCTGGAGTGGTTTGGGTTGGAAGGACTTTAAATCCCATCCCGTGGCAGGGGAACCTCCCGCTGCCCTGGGTTGCTCCAGCCTGGCCTTGGGCACTTCCAGGCGTGGAGAACCCACAGGTTTTCTGGAAAACCTGTGCCAGGCCCTCCCCAGCTTCACAGGGAAGGATTTGGGATCAGGAGTGGTGAGCAAGGTGAATGCAGGAGGTGGAAAACAGCCGGAGAGGGTTTGTTGTGGCAATTGCTGTGTAGGGAATTTTGGGTATTACTTGACATTTAAGGTGGTTTTCTTAGCTAAATGAGGCCCTTTTTTACGTGAACAAACTTATTTTAAAGGGCTTTTTGTAAGAATTCCTTGTTTTTCCCGGAGCCAGGCAAACCCAAGGCTCGTTGGTTACTTTTCCCTGCCAGATATCCCAGGATTTCTGTGGGTTTGGGGGTGCCTTTCTTTGCTGTGAGCAATCACAATTTGCATTTCTTCTCCTGCAGGGCCTCTACTGCATCTCTGTTAACTGCATGGACAATGCAGAAGCACAATTCACTACAGCCCTCAGGGTGAGATTTTTGTTTCCAGCCTTCCCCCTGGAAGTGGGGGGCTGTTGGAATTGTGTGGGAGCAGCTGAGGTGGGAAGGGAAACCTGGAAATAACCCGTATTTATTTCACTGCTTGGTTGGTTTGTAACATCACAGTCTCAGGTGTAGAAGGTGGGAGTTCTTTGGGATGGGGGAGGCTCTGGAATCTGTGACTGTGCTGCTGTTGGTCTGTGCCTTCCAGCTCACCACACACCAGGAGCTCTGGGCATTCATCGTGACAAACCTGGCCAGCGTCTACATCCGGGAGGGCAACAGGCACCAGGAGGTAAAAGGGCCCTGCCTGGCCCCAAAACCCCCTTCCCTGCAGGGAAAAAACCCCTCCTGGGCTTGGAATTCTGCTTTTCCCTGGGCGTCCTTGCGGTCAGAGCCCTGTTAGGGAGGGATCAGCTGGATCAGAGTGTTCTGGGTCGGAACGTTCTGGATCATCCCCGGAATTATTCCCATGGGAATCATGGCTGTGCTCCCACCTTCACCTGCTCAGCCTCTTGGCTTCCCTTTCCGTCCTCCCAGGGGTTTTGGGTGTTTCCATGAGTGCCTGAACAGCCACAAACAGGTGCCTGTGGCTGTTGGGGCTCGTTTTGCTTCACCCCGAAGCAGTTTCAGTCCCCAAATTTCCCCCAAAATCCCATATTTCCCCCCTGCACACAACAGCCCTGAGCTTCCCCAGGGAATAAAATCATTGTCTAGGAGATCCCCTGAAGCCTGAGAAATGATATTTTATCTAAAACCTGATTTTTGGGATCGAAATGGGCAGGAAACCTCGTGGTGTTGGAGTGTCTGTGCTCCGGTCCTTCCGGAGGGAGGGAGGGAGGGGAGTTCGGGTGTGTTTGGGACGATTTTGCACCGTTTGGGTTTGACTTACACTTAAAAAAAAAAAACCAAAATAAAGCACTTTCTGTCAGGCTGTGCCTGTGAGAAGTGCTGATTGTTTCCTCTCCTCTCCCTCTCTGCAGCTTTACAGCCTGTTGGAGAGGATAAATCCAGACCACAATTTCCCCGTGAGGTGAGAACTCCAGCATCTCTGGGGCCGGGAAGGGCTGGATTTGTGGCAGAAGTTCTGGGAATTCCCCAGCAGTCTGTGTGTGATTCCCCTGCCCCGTGCTGAGATCCCAACCTGTGCTTTTATCCGTAGCTCCCACTGTCTCCGAGCAGCAGCTTTTTACATCCGAGGGCTCTTCTCCTTCTTCCAGGGAAGATACAACGAGGCAAAGTGAGTGCAGATCCCTTGGAATGTGGGGAGCGGGGGAAAAGGAGGAATCGATCCAGATTTTTTGGGATCAGAACTTCTCCCTGTGGGTTTCTCCAGCCTCCTGATTTATTTAGGGGGGGGGGACAGCAAGCAGCTTGTTGGGTTTGGGCCTCTGTCCTGCGGAATCCTTTGGAATTTCGTTTCCTTGGTGCAGTTTTCCAAAGGAGGGAGCTCTGTCACAGCCTTTTTTTGTTTTTTCCCAAGCTGAGCTTTGGGAGTTCAGTGCTTTGTTTTACCTGCAGCACATTCATTCCCCACTCCAGTTAATTCAGGCCTTGATTCGGCTTTTAATGATGATTTTCCTCTGCTGGAAGGGAAGGGTTGTTGCTAAAGCCCCTCTTCTGCCCCGTTTTCCAGGCGGTTCCTGAGGGAGACCCTGAAGATGTCCAATGCAGAGGACCTGAACCGCCTGACAGCCTGTTCCCTGGTGCTCCTGGGGCACATCTTCTACGTGCTGGGGAACCACAGGGTAAGGCCTCCCTTCCTCCCTCCCTGCATGTGCCTGGGAACGTGGCACTTGGCATTTCCCAGAGAAACTCAGGGCCTTCTGGGAAGCAAATCTGATTTTTTTATTTTTTTTTATATTGCTGTCCCACAAAAAGTTGCCTTGGGTCTGTGATCTGCACGTTCAATAACTTCAATCCAGTGTTTGAAGTGTCTGTTCTGTAATGCCTGAGGAAAAGGGGGCTGAAAAGGGACAAGTGACATCATTCCAGTGGATTTTCAGGGAGGAATTGTGGATACAGTCCTCAGTTCTCACTGTTGTGCCAGAGCACAGGGAATATTTCTGCTGTGTTGCCCTGGAATTCCCAGGATGGGGCGAATTCCCGCTCTAGGATGGGTCTGGGGGGGAGGGATGCTGTCCCAAGGGAGCCAAATATTTCACCACAGATTCGACACCTGTGTTGTTTGCAAGGGGTGAAAGATAAAAACAAACCCCAAAAATGCCGTTTATTTTGTTTGCTCTGCCCTCTGCTCTCCCCACCCAGGAAAGCAACAACATGGTGGTCCCGGCCATGCAGTTGGCCAGCAAGATCCCAGACATGTCTGTGCAGCTCTGGTCCTCAGCCCTGCTCAGAGGTGAGGGGGGAGGAGAAAAAAGGGGCTTTCCTGGAATAAAGGGGCACTGGCAGGGAGGGTGGGGATGTGTGGGAATGCCCAGGGATGGAAGGGGAGCCCTCCAAGGGCTCTGTTCTGGAACCAGGCTGGGGGAGCTGGGGGATTCACCTCTTTCCAGGGAGACCTGGGAGCCCCTTGCAGGGCCTGAAGGGGCTCCAGGAGAGCTGGAGAGGGACTGGGGACAAGGGGTGGAGGGACAGGACACAGGGAATGGCTTCAGACTGAAATTTAGGTGGGATATTGGGAAGGAATTCCTCCCTGGGAGGGTGGGGAGGCCCTGGGATGGGTTTCCCAGAGCAGCTGTGGCTGCCCAAGGCCAGGTTGGAGCAGCCTGATCCAGTGGAAAGTGTCCCTGCCCAGGGCAGGGATGAGCTTTAACATCCCTTCCAGCCCACCCATTTCCAGGATTCCCCACAAACAGCTCCTGGTGGAACCGGTGGCCCCACTAGATGGGGCTGGAAAGCCAAAAATCCCAGCCCAGGTTGCTCAGGGGGGTTTCCAGTGGCGTGAGGAGTTTCCTTCCTCCTCGTGGAGCTGCTTTGATGTTCCCTTTGAACAGCTGGGAACTGAAAGAGCAGCAAATCCAGCTGGAAGAGGGAAGGGTTTTGGGGCTCCTTGGCGAGGTTTTTGGTCTGGAACACCATGACCTCGGTGTTGAAATGATTCCCCATCCAACACAGGGATCAGGGGTGTGTTTTTTATGGATAAAGGGAGCTGCTCACTTGGGATTGGGGTGCAAAGCAGTGGTTTGGGTTGGTTTTTATTTTCCCCCCCCGGTGCCTTCCAGACCTCAACAAGGCCTGTGGGAACGCCATGGACGCTCACGAGGCGGCTCAGATGCACCAGAACTTCTCCCAGCAGCTGCTGCAGGACCACATCGAGGCCTGCAGCCTCCCTGAGCACAACCTGATCACGGTGAGGCACCAGCCCTGCCCTCCCCTCAGCACCCTCCTCCCTGGGCTCCCCAAACCCAGCCAGATCCCCGCTGGAAAAGGGACAAAATTAACCTGTTTTTTATGAGGGTTGGTTGGTGGGACTGACAAGCAGGCAAAGTGACCCAGGTTGTTCGTTTTTGTGCAAAGGTTGGTTGGTGGCTTTGGGCTTTGCTCCTTCCAAGTGTTGTCTTGCCACACCTCTGCTTACTTTTTTTATTTTTTTTATTTTTTTTTTAAAGGCTTTTGTGGCCATTTGATGTGATGGAGTGGCCACTGGTGGGGTGGCCTCTTGTTTCGGGTGGCAGCTGTTGGTTTGGAGATAAAATTAACCACTCCCAGGTTTCACTGGAGGGTTTGGACCAGAGGAATTGGGCCTCTTTTGGGAGGAAAAGGGGGGGTGGGGAAGGCCAACAGGGAGGTGCTGTTTGCTGGCTTTGTCCCCGAGAGTTTTGGGGGGTGGTTGGGGTTTGTGAGCAGCGGTTTTGGGGGGGATCCCAGAGCCAGGTGCCCCCATCCCTCCACCCTGAGCCAGGCACAGAGATGTCCTTGCTGGCTTTTGCTGCTTTAAAAACCCGGGAGGGGGGGAAAAGGAGTAAGAAATGAATAATTTAGGAGGATTTTGGCTGAGGTGAGAGGGAAATATGTCATGGAATGAACACCCCTTGCCTTGCCCTGGAGGCCTCTGGCACGTCCAGGTGGGTCCCTGCTCGTGCTTTCCCGTGTTTAGGGGTCGGATTTGCCCCTGGAAGAGCAGGAATTGCTTCCCCTGGGTCCGGAATGCTGGGGGTGTGCGGAGGGGATCCCAAAAAAACCCACCAGCTGAAGGGATGTGGGGGTGAACTGTGGGATCCCCTGGAGGCAGGGAGGGTCTGTGAGGCCAGTCCTGCTTTTCTTCGGGGTGGGGGGGGAGGGTTTCCTGGGAATGTGTCCTGGAATGATGTCCGTTCTCTTGCAGTGGACAGATGGACCCCCCCCCGTCCAGTTCCAGGCCCAGAACGGCCCCACCACCAGCCTGGCCAGTCTCCTGTGAAACACAGTAACTATCAGGACAAAACTTAACCAAACCAAGCCAAAAACAAAAGAAAACAAAAAAACAAAACAAACAAAAAAAAGGAGAAAACAAAACAAAAATTTAATCCCTGCAAACTCCTTTTCTCCCACGGAAAAGGCAGCAGATTCCCTCTGGCAGCGAGGCCTTGTTAGGAGAGAGGTGGCAGAAGGACGAGGAGGAGCCTTGGTGGGAAGGGCAGCTAGAGCTGCTGCTCTTCCCGGTGGGAATGCCCAGGTGTGTGTGCACAGAGCTGCTGCTGGTCTGATCTGCTTCCCTCTGGCTGAGGATTGAGGGTTCAGCCCCCAGGACTCGCGTTCCTTACCTTGGTGTCCCGACTCCTCCTGGTTAAAGAGCTCCCAGGAAGCGAAGAGGACTCGGTGGGATTCCCGTTGGATCCTTCTTCCCCCCCTCCCTTTCCCTGGAGTGGATCCTGCTGTGCCCTCCGTGGGGATGCTGGGGTGAAATCATGGTGGATTTGTGGGGCCCAGCCCAGTTCCTGAGGGGGATCCTCCTGGTTTTCTGTGCTGTTTGGGGAAGGAAGGGCTGGGGGGGGGCAGGGTTTGGGTGTCCTGGGGGGTGTCCCAGGGCAGGTCCCACGTCCTGGATTGGCCCGGAGTGGGACAAAGAGCCACCACTGTGTCCCTGTGAGGGCCTCCCTTCCCTCTCCCTGGTCCAAACCACAGCTCTCTCCGTGGCTTGGTGGGTTTTATGGAAGCAGGAACGTTCCTCTCCTGCTCTTTGATCCCTTCAGGGGGGTTGTAAAAAAAACAGCCTTTTGCATCTTTGCTGCAGCCTGGCAGTGAAGGCACCTGTGCCTTAAGGACTTACAAAGGGTTAACCCAGCTGGTTAAACCCAGACCCAACATAAGCCAGAGGCTTAGGATGGAGCCACAGTCTTACCCTGGGCAAAATTGCCCAGTTTCCAGGTTAGTTTTCCCGTTCTAGCTCAGTTTTCTGGACCCTCCAGCTGTGAGTTCTCCCTTGCTGTGCCTCTGCAGCCTCAGGGCAGGGCACAGGCTGGGCCTGCAGAGAACTGGCAGGAGTTGATTCCAGGTTTTGCCAGGACCCAGCAGTGCCTGGGGAGGTTCCTGGGGTTGAATAAAGGTGTTTTTCTCTGTTGGTAGCTCTGGATATTCATCTCCCAGCTCCAAAAGGGGAGGGCAGAGGAGCATGTAGGGCCTTCAGTGATTCTGTCAGAGAGAGAAGTGACCCCCCTCAGGCCTTGTCTTCAGTCACAGATGGGTTGGAAGGGACCTTGAAATCATTTCAGCCCCCAGAGGTCATTTTCCCTTTCCAGTTCCCACCCCCTCCCTCTCAGCAGCTCACAGAGGTGGTTTCTTGGCAATCCAAACCCTTTCAGTTTTTCCCTCTGAAGGACGTTCAAGGGACAGGGGTTTTGTCCAGTTACCAGAACAGGATTCTGTGGATCCTCTCCCATGGAGATCCTGTTCCCAGACCTTGATGCCACTGCAGGCAGGGAATCTTGTCCCTGGCATTGCAAGGAAACCCCTCAGTGCTGTTCAAACTCACAAATCAGGATAGAAATGTGTGACCCAGGGTCTTGGAGGCCCCAGCTCCTGGGGGTGTGTCTGTCCCACAGCATTCCCATGGGAGCTCCAGGTCAGTGGGGCCCCGCTTTGGGGTGAGCTTTGGGGTCCCAGTGCTGCCCTGGTGGAGACAGAACCCCCCAGGAGCTCAGCACCCACCCCCTGCTCGGGCTGGGATCAGGAAGGATCCCACCTTGGAAATGCCCCATGGACTGCTCTGCTTTCCCTTGCCTGGGGAGCAGCATCTCCCTTTCTGTCTCTGTAGGTCACTGAGTTGAAACAACTCAGTTTTTAAGCCCCTAAATGCTGCTTTTCCCTGGCAGTGCCCTGAGCTCCTGAAGGAGGAGCAACTGGGAAAGAGGGGCTTGCAAATCCAGTGCCAGGCAGGGCCTCCAGCCCCCCTCTTGTCTGTCAGGACCTGGGTCCCTTCCAACTCGGAATGTTCTGTGATTGACTTCAGTCTCAGCTCGCAGTAAATGGCTTTTACTTTTAGGAGCAGATTGCCAGGAAGGGGTTGGGCTGGAGGGACTTTAAGGATCGTCCCATTCCCACCCTCCCTGCTGTGGGCAGGGACACCTTCCACTAGACCAGGCTGCTCCAAGCTGGGCTCAAACACTTCCAGGGATGGGGCAGCCAGGGCCTGGAATTCTGGCCAAGAGAAAAGAGCTGCTCCTGTCAGGCAGGATTTAAAAAAAAAAAAACAAAACCAAACAACAAAACCAAATCCAGAGAGCTGTGGTTTGGGCTGGGCTGAGGGAAGGCTTCTGGCAGGGACATGTCCAGCAGTGCCTGTTGGGGAAGGTGCATTTCCCGACTTCCTCGTGCTGCTCAGGGACCCCCCCAGAGCTGGAGATGGGGGTGGAGGGACAGAAATTCCCAGGGGCAATTCCCAGTGTGGCTTCTCCTGCTCCTTGGGGGTGATCCAGAAGGAAGGAAGGACCTGAGGGAAGGCTGATCCCGATCTCAGGGCCTGGAGCAGCATCCATGTGCTGCAGCACCAGGAGGATCCACCTGGGATCGCTTTGAGCCCAACAAACCCCCCCCTTTCATGCCAGGACTCAGCTCCAGAGCCCCCTTCCCACCCCAGCATTCCCATCCCTGTGTAAATTTGAACATAACCCGGTGATTTTCTATCTCTCCAGTCCAATGTACATCAGTGACAATGTACAGAAGCTTTTTAACTACACTTGTATATTAAATTATTTAATAGTTTTTTTTTTTTTTTTTTGCTTTTCCAGTACCTTTTGTATGTACCAGGGCTGAGAACAAGGCCCTCAGCTGGAGTTCTGCTCGTTTTCAGTGTGTAAAGTTGAACAGCAAACTAGAAAGTTTACAAAAATAACTCTGTCAAAGTGCTTTGGTCTGTTTGACTTGATTTGAACAAATTTCTAACCCTTCTTGTCCAACCATTTAATTCTCTCTCCCTCTCTCCAAACAACCCCTGAAGTCTTTTATGAGCTTCTAAAAAACACACACACACACAAAAGAAATTATTCTTCTAAAGATGTAATTTAGAGAAATGTACAGGTTTTGGGGTGTTTTGGGTTTTTTTTTTTTTCTTCGTTTTCCCTCTGGTATTTTTAAAGGAGTAGCAAGAACTTTAACCCAGCTAATCCCTGGTTGTAGATAGTGTAAAAAAAAAAAAAAAAAAAAACAAAAACCCTGATATGTGTATAGAGACTGCAGTCTGGAGATGTGTTTGCCTCTTGGATCCCGTTCCCTACAGCAGCAATAGTGCCAGTCTGGGGAGCTCAGAAGAAATTCACTAAAAAGAAGAATAAAATAAGAACAAAAAAAAAAAATCCCATCAGGAGCAAAGATTGGCTGATAAACGAGGGGCCTGAAGTTGCCTGAGCTCCCCTGCCCCCTCTAATTCTATCCAGTTTTCCCAAATTCCCTGGTGAACTAAAGGAACTGAGGGATGTCAGGACTTCCCGAGCCTTCCAACCC
This sequence comes from Empidonax traillii, assembly GCF_003031625.1. NCBI lineage: Eukaryota > Metazoa > Chordata > Aves > Passeriformes > Tyrannidae > Empidonax > Empidonax traillii. The sequence goes on from NW_020956996.1 coordinate 28,252, forward strand.
CGTTCCTGCCACAGGGTGGGGATGGGGGGGTGAAGAGAATCCTGGTGGGGTTTGTTGTTTTTTTTTCTTTTTGGCTGTGCAGAAAAATGGGGAGAAAAGAGGCTGAAATGGCACCTGTCCCTGTCCCCCCCCCGTGTGTCCCAGTGTATTTAAATGTCCCCCGAGTGTCCCCTGTCCCCGTGCACGTTGGGTGTTCGTAGGCCCCGAGGAGCAGGACAGAATTCCCAGCCCTGCTCCTGCCTGTAAATACAGCTCAGCTCCCGCCAGGAGAGGGGGCCCTGCTGCCCCCTGGCCCCCCCCTCCCCCCTCTCGTTTTCTATATTAGAAGAGTTTTTAAATAAAGTGAAATTTTACTTCTTGCTACCGCTTTGTAGAATCAGTTCCTTCAGTGCGGGCCGGGGGGAGGCGGCTGCTGGGCCCACAGCCCGGATTTCCTGCTCGGAGATGCTCCCCTGGGCTGGGCAGACGTGGCTGGAACTGCTCTGGAATTGCTGGAAGGCCAGCAGGTGCCTGGGATAACAGAGGAATCCATCAGACACCGGGAATTGTGAGTCCAGGACACGACTGGTTTCCCCCTGCACTTGTGGATGGGGCTGTGTTTGGTCTTCACCAATGGATCTGTTTTCAAGGGAGAGGTTTCCTCACTTTTATCTCCGAATTTTCACGTTTTCAGCTTTTTAAAGTCTTTTTTTTTTTTTTTAAATAACCACCAGAAGAAAACTGCTGAATTCTTTTTGAAAGCAAAACGTGGAAGGAACTGAAGATACAAGACTCGACTGCAGCCTGTCCCTTCCCAAAGCATCACCTGAGCTGCTGAGCTCCTCCCTGGAACTCCATCCGAGGAGCAGAGCAGGTTTTGCTCCAAAAAGGAAAATTCCAGCCCAAAGGGCAGCTCGCTTT
>NW_020956996.1:33292-34323 GCF_003031625.1 Empidonax traillii
AGGGTTTGCGATAAACCCCGGGCTCTGCAGGGAAATTTGGGGGAGAGGGGTCTGCCCCAAAATCCAGGGCTCTTGTCTCGAAAGCTGAGGTGTTCTGCTGGAAATCCTGAGGGTCTGCAGGGAGACCCGAGGGTCCGCTGGAAAACCTGGGGGGGTCCATAGGGAAACCTGAGGGTTTGCGATAAACCCGAGGGTCTGCCCCGAAACCTGAGGGTCTGCTGGGAAACCTGGGGGTCTGCCCCGAAATCCGGGGCTCTGTCCCAAAAAACCGAGGGTCTGCAGGAAGACCTGAGGGTCCGCTGGAAAATCTGAGGGTCCACAGGGAGACCTGAAGGTTTGAAGTAAACCTGAGGGTCTGCTGGGAAACTTGAGGGTCTTCCCCGAAATCCGGGGCTCTGTCCCAAAAACTGAGGGTCCCAAGACCGGAGGGTCTGCAGGGGCTGTGCCAAGATCCGGGAGTCTTCCTCAAAGCTCAGGGGTCTGTCCCAAAACTCGAGGGTCTGAGTGAAACCTGAGGGTCTGCAGGAAAACCGGGGGTTGGGGGGGTCTGTCTGTCCCAAAACTGTCTGCGAGGAAACCCTGGGGGGGCTGCGCCAAAAACTGAGGGGAAACCTGAGTGTCTGGGGCAAAACCAGGGGGGGATCTGCCCCAAAATCCGGGGGTCTGTGGGACAACCTGCTGGAAAAAACCTGAGGGTCTGCAGGGAAACTCGGGGGTCCCATCCCCAAATCCCAGCGGGATAACCTGAGGGGCTGCCCCAAAATCCCGAGGGGAATTGGGGAAGGGTGGCTGCCCCAGAAACCAGGGATCCATTGGAAAACCTGGGAAAGCTGAGGGGCTGTTCCCCCCCCCCCCATCAAATACCGGGGGTCTGACTTGGCCAGGGTGGTCCTGGGAAGGCAGGACGGACACGTGGGCAGGGACAAACCCGGGTGGAAGTGGGCTGGACTAAGCCGGGCCTGAGCTGGGGTTGGGGTGGTGCCAGCCCTGCCAGCTCTGGGTGCGGGGACAGGGCTCGTTCTCCCTCCCTC
>NW_020956996.1:35861-45015 GCF_003031625.1 Empidonax traillii
ATTAATTATTAATTTTCTGCCTCTTTCTCTCTTGTCTTTCCTGCTTTTCTCCCCGTTTTCGTGCTGGGGGTTGGTGGAAAGTCAGGTTTGAGGGAGGCTGTGCGTGAACTCTGGCCGTTGCTGGAGGTAAAATATTGGTAATTTGAGTGCTGAGAAGAAACTTGACTGCACAAATTTTCGCTTAGGAGCAAGTTCCAGACGGGAAAATAAGCGCGAGGGAAGAGAAAAGCTTCTCTTTTTTTTTTTTTTTTTTTTTTTTTTGCTTTTACTTCAGAAAAAGTTTTTCTTCTCGCTTCGACTCGAGGAAGAACTTTAAATATAACTCTGAAAAATACCCTTAGAAATCAGCGGTAGAAGTATTTATTTGAACTCGCAGAGTACAAAGCACCAGCAAATGCCAAGAAAATGTGTGAAATGCTTCAGTATTTTTCGTTGCTCTTCCAAGCACAAAGTTTTTCCAGAGAAAACTTGTGTTTTTAGTGGACAGTTGTCTTTCAAGCTGTAGGTTTGGCGTTTTTTTCTCGTCTCAGTGGTACAGAAAACTCCTTTTCCCAGGCTTTCCCGAGAGTTTAATGGCACATCTTCCCTGAGCCTGAGTCCAGCCCCGTCCAAACAGCGCCTGAATCTTCCAGAGGGAAAATCAGCTGATGTTCTCACACAGATGGAGCTGAAATTCCCCTTTTTTTTTTTTCCTTTTTTTTTTTTTTTATGCCACTGGTGCCTAAATGCCACTGTGTGAGGGGCAGTACCCGGAGCAGGCAAAGTGCTCCAGGCTGTTCCCTCTTTCCCACTTGGCTTCCCTTGAAACACCTTCACTCCTGCTGCCAGGAGCGATTCCAGAGGGTCCTGCAGGACGGAACTTGTCTGTAAACAGCGAGCTGGGGACTGCAGATAACAAAATGTGGGTTCAAAAGGTACCCAAAACCACCCTGGCTTTGCCCCTGGAAGCTGCTGGGAGCCTGTGGATTAGTTCTATCCACAGTGAATGGTCCTGGTTCCATTGAGAGAGGCAGAACTGGAGGGTTAAACTTCCTTAAAGCTCACCAGAATCCCCCAAATCCGGGGGGGTGGCAGTTTTTGGGGGTGACTGGGTGTTTCTGACCTCAGGAAGGGCCCAGGGGGATCAGTCCCTTTCCACCCCAGCCCTTCCAGTTCGATCTGGGGAGCCCCAGCAGGCTCTGGAGAACAAAGTGTGCTGTCCCAGCTTGCCAGAGGCACGTTGGGAATTCAGCAGGGAGCCTGGGGGTTTATTCCCAGAACCCCAGGATGGTTTGGGCTGGAAGGGACCTCAAGGCTCATCCGATTCCACGGGCAGGGACACCTCCCATAGACCAGGCAGCTCCAACCTGACCTCAGACCCTCCCAGGGATTGAGGGGCGGCCACAGCTCCTCTGGGAATTCCTCCCTGGGAGGGTGGGCAGGGACTGGAATGGAAGGAGCCTTTCCAGGGTGGTTGGTGCTCCGGGTGGGAAAGCTGAGGGCGTTGGAGCTGCCCCAGCTCGGGTGCAGGTGGGCTGGGGGTGCCTGCAGAGCCCAGCAGTCCTACCTGTTGGGTTGGTTTCCTGCACAAGTTCCCTTCTTCAGAGCAGGGTAACAAACATTTTCACCCAAGAAGAGAAAACCATCTTGGCCAAACCCCTGCAGCTGCCTCAGCCAGAGGAGAAAAGAAAAAGCTTAGAACTCAGCGTGGAGGGCAGGACAGGGTGCCCTGCGTGGCTGCCCCTCCTTGACTTCTCACCTGAAGTCAGGGAGGGAATCCCTGAATATTTAAAGGAACCCCAAAGTCCTGGCAGTGTTTTGGAGCGTCTTGTCCCCCTCCCCACGTAAATCACATCCCTGGAAAAAGAGCATCTTCCACAGGCAGGGCTTGTAATCGGTGCAGAATCTCCTTCATCAGCTTCTTCACTGCTTTTAACGAGCTGGGGCTCTGGACTGGCACAGTGAGTTAGTGCTGGTTGGGAGGGAGAATCCATGGAAAGCACAAATCCCGAGGGCAGGGATGTGCTGTCACCCCCAGGTCCGAAGGCTTCACCTCTGGGAACACTCTTGGCATCGGGGCCAAAGACACGGAGATTTTATCCCAGCTGTCCAAGTCCAGCATTTCTCCACCTAATTCCTGAGAAGTGAGCAGGGTTTATACTTTGGATCTCTAGGAAAGTGTCCCCAGACCGGGATCCCTTCGGATCCCAGTGCGGCCTCCCCTCCGCAGTGGGTTTATACGACTGGAATAGCTGGGGAAGTGAGGAACTTCCTTCCTCTTGGGATACAATGCCAAGGATGTCAAACCCCCAGGGATGATAAGGGCTGGGCTGTCCTTTCCCTGCGCTTATTAAACAGCTCTGATGATCCCACACAATTCCATGGGATCCTCAGTTCCAGGGGCAGGGATGAAGGACCAGCCTCCTCCTCCTCTTCTTCCCAGGAACACAACGGGTGCTTCAGCTTTGAGTGGCATCCCTGGGATTCTTCCATCCCTTGGGAGGGTCTTCCTCCCCTTTTTTCCCGGTAGGAATATTTGGATTCACTGTCCAGGGTGGATTTCAGGTTGGAAAAGAGCTTCCCAAAGTCTCCCTGTTGGCACAGCTGAAGGTTCTTCTCTCCTTCTCTCCTCTCTTCCCATTCCCGGGGGGCAGTGCCTGTATTCCTGCCAGAAACACCAGGGAAAACCTCTCCTGGAATTTGGGAAGCGCTAGTGAAGGGCAAGGTTATTTGGGAAGGAGAAACTCTCCCTAATTTTGGGCTTCCCCTAAAAACTCCCCACTAATTCTGGGAAGGGGGGTCCCAGCGCTGGGATTTGGAGCTCAGCAGTTGCTTTAGGAATTCTTTTTTCCCTTGAAATCTGCTGGGGGGGGGGAGAAAAAAAAAACCAAAAATCACCCCCAGCAATGAGTGATCCCATCCATCCTAAATTTAGAAATGAATCTGATTTCTGAGCCTGGCTTTTGAGCAGGAAAGCAGGTTATGGAATGACCTAGTATGGAGTGTTGGGGGAAGAGAGGCAACTTCAGGGGCCCGGAGTTGGAATTAGCAGGGGATTAAGGGAAAAGACCTTAATTTTTATGTGCTGGTAGTAAACATCTGATTACCAGAAGGGAACAGTGTTCATAAAGGCCTCTGGCAAACAGGGCACAGAGTCTCATAATCCTCAGGGAAACAGGTTTCCAAAACGCCACCACCAACCTGCAGTCGGGGTCACTGGGATCGGGAAAACCCGGCTGTGCCTTCCCAAACCTTCAGTGGAACCCCAGAGCTCTGCTGGCACCTTCCGAGTGCCCAGCCAGGTCCTTGGGAATTCCAGGGCCTGGAGAATTCATCCCTGAGGAATCCGTGGCCTTCAGGGACTCAGCCTTGCCTGGTGGGCTCGTGGGGAGCTGCTCAGCTTCTCTCCCATGAAAGTTTGAAGGAGCTGCTGGAGAGGGGCAGGACAGGACACAGATCCCAGTCCAGGTCCTGGCTGGGCCTGGACAGGACACAGATCCCAATCCAGTGAATTATCCTGGAGGATGTGACGTGCTGAATGGGATGCAACACAACTTCTGATCCCCATCCCTGGAAAAGCCAGGGACAGCTGGGTGTTCCTCCCATTTTTTCCTGAGGAAAACCCTCGGTTTTGAAGGGATCCTGAGAGTTTTTATTTCATTCCCTGTGGGTTTTTTGCTCCGAGTTCCTGCTTTTTGCTCTCTGTATCTGCCTTTTTGCTGGAGTCCCTTTTAAACCAGAGCTGTGCCGAGTTCGTCTCTTCTCCCTTGGAGATTCCTGCGTTTGATTCCTTTGGAAACCCTCCCTCCCAAGGCTCCCTCCCTCCCTCCCTCCCTCCAGGACCTTGATGTTGGTCCTGGAGATTATCAGTCTGCTAAGATTAAGCACGGGCTGAAATTTAACCCCCTGCTCGGTGCCTTTGTCCATCCCCCACCTCAGCCCCACTCTCTGGGGTAAGAAGGGCTTTGCTTTCTGGTTAAAAAAAAAAAAAGCTAATTCAGTTCCAGATGACAACCTGACAACCATCCTCGGTGTTTGGGCACAGGGGGGGGTTGGAGCAATGGGAACAATCCCCTCAATATCTAAAGAAATCCAGGGTAAGACCTGGCAGGGGTTTTGGAGGGTCTTGCACCGTTCTCATCTCAGCTGGAGCAAGAAGGTTTCCCGCAGGCAGGGCGTGTAATTAGTGCAGGTTCTGCTCCCTGGGCTCTTTATCCCTCGGTTCCCTCGTCCTTAAGGATCTTTAGCCAGGATTTGCCTGTCAAACCAGGGGGCAGAGCCCTCCCTGTGCCACACTGCTCTCCCTGGGGGATGAACCCCTGGAATGGCTCACACCCAGCTGTGCCATTCCGGTGGAGCCCCCCAGGCTGCAGCTCTGAACCCTCTTCCCCTGTGGAAGGCATTCCCAGCTCCCCCTGGAGCCTGGGGTTTGGATCTGTGGGAGCAAACCCGGCCTGAGCTGAGCCTTCCTGGGCCCGCTCTGGCCACTGGGGGTTGGTCAGAGCTGATTAATAACGATGGCTAATTAGCAGTGACAACCCCCAGTCAGTGAGGACCTCCTGCCACTCCCAGGGCCCTCTGGAGATAAACACGAATCCTGCAGGAAAAGGGGTTTGAAGCCTTTCAGTCGGGAAACCTGGGGGGGAAAAAAAAAAAAAAAAATCCAGAATTTGGGCTCAGCCCAGCAGCACAGTCTGGCCTCTCAAATCCAAATCTTTGGTGCAATTCCTGGAATCCCTGAGCAGGGACACCCCACCCCCTGTGCCAGGGGGACAGAGCAGAGTTTTAATTGTGATGTCACCAACACTGTGAGACTCCTGGGTCTGCTTTATGCTGGGAAACGAAGCCTTTCAGCCCAAACTGCTCCTCTTTTTCTAGAAAACGGGGTGGACCCAAACAGAGCTTTGGGTCACTTCTCTTCCACAAGTGGCAAAAAGCTCTCAGTTGGTGAGCTCGTATTTATATTTTCCCCCCTCCCCGTCCCTGATAATTGGGAGGCAGGAAAGACCAAAATGCCCCGTGATGGAGGAAGTATAATTTAAGAATAATTTAAGTATTTTTCAGGTGGGAAGGGATTCTTGGGAATATCCCGGGATCTGGAGAGTCAGCAGGGAGAGCAGGGGCTGTGTGTGTGTGATCAGAGCTGTGAGCTCAGCCCTCCCTGGGCAGTCAAACCTCACAGAACCAAACTGTGCACGAACTCTGGGGCAGAGTGTGTGTGTGGGGGGTTTGTCCAACTGGTTAATTCTCCCTTTAATCAGGGTCAGGTCCTGATGAGCCACGTGACAGAGGTGCTTGTTTACAGCCATTCCCTCCAGGAATGGCTCCCTGGCTCTGACTCACTGTTTGCCAGCACAACAAGTGTGTCCCGGGCCGGGATCACGAGCCCGGAGGGATCTGAGCCCCAGGGTTGGGGTTGGGGTTGTGGGGGGGTGCTGAGATGGGCTCTGGCAGATCCCTCAGGACCAGCCCTGCTGGGGGGGACTTTGCTCCCTCCCACCTCCAGCACGATCGATAGGCCATGAGGCGCTCCTGGAAGTGCAGCAAAGCTCCCAATAAATCCTCTCCGGGCCACCAGGAGGGCAGGCAGGGCCGGGGGATGGCACCCCCAGGGGCAGCTCCTGCTGCCTCCCTGCTCCACCTGGAACCTCCTCCTCTTCCATCCCCCTCCTGGAAGGATTCATTTCCATTTTGGGGTCATTTCCCCTCACTTTCAGCTCATGGGGTTCTGACACTTAACCCAGTCCCTCATCCCTTGGTGTGGAGCCTGTGGAATTCCTGTCATCCCTGGCACAAGCCATCTTAAAATCCTATTCTGAGGGGTTTCCCCTTCTCTCCTTGAACTGCTGAAGGTCGTGGTCGGTCCACTTCTCCCCAGCAGTGTGAAAGATCTTAGAATCCCAGGATTGCTAAGGTTGGAAAATCCCTCCAGGACCATCCCCCCTGTGCCCACCTTGTCCCCCAGCCCGGAGCACTGAGTGCCACCTCCATCCTTCCTTGGGCACCTGCAGGGGTGGGGACTCCAAACCTGCCAGGGCAGCCCCTTCCAGTGCCTGAGCACCCTTTCCATGGGGAAATCCCTCCTGGGAAAGGAGCTTTGCCGTTCTCTGCAGCTTTGGGAGCGAGGTGGAGGTGTCCCAGCTCCCCCTTCCTCGGTGCTCTGGACCATCAAACCGGCCGGGAGCTGCGTCCCTGCCTTTGCCAAACCCTCCCTGGGGCTCAGGAACTCGTTTGTCCTGTTCATCACCCCAGCCCTGGCAGCTTCCCTGGCTCCTGTGGCCGCAGGAGGGTGACCAAGGCCATCAGACCTGGCTCCAGCTTCGCTTCTTGCTCCTGCCTGACCCAGGCTGGGATGTGCATCAAGGGGAGGCTCCATCTCCTCTCTCCTTCCTCCTTCAATTTTTTCCTGAATTTTCAGGGCCTTTTTTTTTTTTTTTTTCCCCTCACATCCCAATCCCAAATTCTGCTCCCGCCGCCGCCGCCGAACCCACGTGGTGGTGGGTGTTGTGTTGGGGGGTGTTTAGGGGATTAAAATGTGCAGGAAAGATGGATTTGATCCATATTATTTATGGACTTGGTGTTTGGAAGAACAACTTCATAGCTGGACTTTGTGGCTCTGGGAAAATTGGTGATGTTTGGCTTTATGGAGAGTGGGGGCTCCAGAACATCAACCCTGGTCACAGAATGAACGTTTTTGGGGTTTCCTGGCCTTGTGCCACATTCCTGAGGGGAAAACCAGGCCCAACACTCTGTGGGTTGGATCCATGCAAAGATTGATCCAAACAAAGGCAGTGGGGAGGAGGGAACCACCCCCAGGGCTCGAGGGAATGCCCTCCTGGAACTGTCACCGTGGTGACACACCCCAGGGATGTCACCTTCCCCTGGAGAATTCCAGCCTTCCCTCTTCCCTGGGCTTAATTGAGCAGCTTTAATCCGGGCCCAGGTGTTGCTTTTCCATCCCTGGAGGTGCCCAAGGAACCCCTGGAGGTGGCACTCGGTGCTCTGGGCACAGGGTGGACTCCGTGACCTCAGAGGGCCTTTCCAGCCTCAGGGATCCTGGGATTTTGTGACTCTCTGCATCACCCCCTGAATCCCAACAAAGTTGCTGCCTGCTGACAGAAGCAGCCACTTAAATTCTCAACAACCGGGTTTTAATTCAAATATCTTTAATTCAGACTGAGACCCACTGGTGTGAATAACAGAACCCTGCCTGTTTCATAGAGGGGGTGAGTTGGAAGGTGCAGAGCCCCAAAAAGGAGGATATTCAGATTGAAGGTGCCCAGGGAGGGAAAGGGGGTGTCGGCGGGCTTAGTGAAGTTCTTGTCATCAGCCCCCATCCCAAAACTAAACTTGTTCCAAGACTGGGGAAAATGGGGGCTCTGGTAAAGAAATCCTCCAATTTGGGTCTTTTGGTAACTTGTAAAGGTTATTTCTATAATCCCCCCCTTTGGGTATGTTATAGCTGGTGACAGCAAGAGACCAAAGGAATGGCAGGGTGAGGGGGAAAAAGGGAGTTAGTTTGGAAAACCACTCCAGAGATCTGCACGTGATAAAGGGATCAGCAACAATAACAGTAGTAGTAGTAGTAGTAGTAATACAGCTCAGAATTCCTTCTGCTGTTGACTCGGCCTAAAATAATTTATATTCTGGACTTCAGATCGGGCAAACCTCGCTAAAGCTTCCCTGTGAAGGGGCACGAGGGGAGAGGCAGCGCCGCTCCCAGAACGCCCTTCCCTGCCCCTGCCCGGCGCGGTTGGGAGCCGGGAATCCCTCCTGTCCCGGGCGGTCAAGATCTGCTTTTGGGAGAGGGATTCTACATGGGATTTTAAGAGGGGTTTTGAGGTCGCTCCGCCGCGCCGGGAAACCGCTGGTTCGCTCTTGGCTGGAGGGGGAGCGTCTTCCCCCGGAAGGTTGGGTCGAGTCCGCCGCGCTTGGAGCGGCTCCGCGGGGTCTTCCCCGGTACCGGTACCGGCAGGGCCGCGGCCCGGGCCGCCGTTAACCCGCTCCGTCGGTCGCTGCCCGCGGGCCGGGACGGATCCAACCCCTCCCGGTCCGGCCCCGCTCCCCGTCCCGGCTCCGCCGCCGCTCCACGTGGCCCCCGGCGGGGCCCGCGCGCCCCCACAGCGCGCGCCGCCGGCCGCCCCGCAGCCAATCGGCGCCCTCGTGACATCCGTGCGCGACCCCCGCGGCCAATGGCGCCCCTCGGCACAAACCTGCGCCCCCCGCGCGCGCCCCGGGGGGGGGGGGGGGACACACGGGAATACAGGGAAGGGCGTGCGGGACCGGCACCGGCACCCGCTCGGGCAGCGACACCGCCACCCGCTCCCCGGGGCTCTCCCGGTGTCCTCCGCCCGCCCCCGCCCCCGCCGCGGCACGGGCCGCCCCCGCCGCCCTGCCCCGCGCATGCTCCGCCCGTGACGCCGCGACTCCATGTGTGAGGAGTGCATTATTTGGCACCGGGCGGGGGGAGCGGCGGCGGAGCCGGGGAGAGGAGGAGGGGGGGGAAAGGACGGAAGGAAGGATCACCGTGGGGGATATCCCCGCACCGGCGAGGCGGGCGCGGAGCGGAGCTGCAGCAGCAGCAGCAGCGGGAGCGGCGGATGCGGCCGGAGCGGCGGGGGAGGTGCGGTGGAGGGCGAGTTGGCACGTTAAAACTTCTCGGTGGGTTTATTGTCTCCGGAGGGAGCGGCGGCGGCACAGGGTGGAGGAGGAGGAGGAGGAGGGTGCGGGGAGGGGTATAGAGGGGAAAGGCAGCGGGCTCCGGGATGCGGGAGCGCTCCCGGGGAAGTTCCGGCGGTGCGGGGAGCCGGGAAAAGTGCAAAGTGCCGCTCGCCGGGGCTGAGCCGTTCCCGGGGCGGCGTGGAAGGGTTTGTGTGTGCGTGTTGGGGAGGGGGAAGGGTGGTTCTGAGGCTCCCAGTGCTCACCCCCCCACACACCTCCTCCCTTGCCCCGTGGGAATCCCGAACTTCGCCGGGGGGTCCCCAACCGGCTTTTGTTCGGCGCCTGCGAGGCGTTTGTTTCGGAAAGTTGTTACAGGCTTTTCCGCCGTGCTGCTGCTTCCTCTTCCTCCTCCTCCTCCTCCTCCTCCGTCGCCGCCCGGCGCCGGCTCGAGGCGTGACCCGCAACCCCCTGGACCCGCATCGGGGTGGGGGGGGGGCAACTGGGGCTTAACCCC
>NW_020956996.1:45899-48774 GCF_003031625.1 Empidonax traillii
GGTGTGGTTGGTGGTTTTTTTTTTTCTTTCCCCCCCCTTCGTTCCTTTCAGTGCTTTCCCGGTAAACCCAAGAGCACCCAAGAGGTGATGGATTAACTGTCGAATTCCAAGCCCCCTCCCCATCTCTCCCGGCTATCCCATCTCCCCTCTCCAGGTGTTTCACGCTCCTGCCTGTGAGAACAGCTGGAAGCAGAGGTAGAGGAGCTGCTGGTGGAAGAGACAGTCACACAGGAAGTGAAAGCAGAGGGGCCTTTGGGAATAAGGCATGCCAGGAGGCTGGAAGCTGCCATGGATCAGCGGGAGGGAGCCCTGCTCTCCCTCTCTCTCTCCCAGACAAACTATTGACCCGGCGGCTCCAGCGGAAGGAGATGAGGGCAGGGAGGAGGAGCAGGAGCTGGTGGAGGTGGTGAGGGACCCAGGCAGAGAGGGAAGTAAGGAATTAAGGGGTGTGTGGCACGAGGAAGAGGATTTTTTTGTGGGGAGCGAGTGTGGCCCGGCTGGTGACGATGAGTCCCAGCAGCTCCCCTGGGGTGTGGGATGATCCTGCCCTGGTGCCCCAATGGCCCCCCCAAGCCCACGGGTGGGGTGGGGGCAGAGCTGGGGGTGTGTCCCCCTCCTCCCCCAGTGCCACCTCACGGGTTGTGACCCGCAGGGTTCCCGTCCCGCTCGCTCCGGTGCTCCCACTGGCATCGCCTTGGGGGAGGTCTGGATCGCCAGGCTCTGGATGGGAATGGGATCCTGGAGGGATCCTGGGGCCGGGATCTCAGCTGGCACCCCAGAGCACGCCCGGGTCAGGGCTGGGAGCTGCTCTGTCGGGGTGTTCCTGCCGCAGACCCCCCCGCCGGTTTTTGGCAGCCTGGTGGGGTGTAGAAACTCCCAGATCTTAACACCAGTTCCCACCAGTTCCCGTGTGGTCTGTCGGGGGAGCAGCAGGCTGGTGCTCCTCTTGCTTCTCCCAGGAAAAGGAGCGGATCCATCCCCAGTGGGATGCTCTGGGTGAGGGAAGCCCCGAGTTCTGTGCTTGGAGGGAACAACCCCCTCTCTGAGCGTCCCGGGAAGGGGCAGTTGCACTCTGTGGTGACTCAGGGCCCGGCAGGACTCAGGCAGGTGACTGTAATTCCCTTTGCTCCCAGGTGGAAGCTCAGGGGAGCAGCTGCTCCCATCCCTGGCAGCCCTGGGGAGCCGCGGGGTTGCACCGGTGGGCGATGATGCAACAGTGCTGGTGCGTGATGCAGTGTCAGTGTGTTAGTGCTGGAATCAATCCAGCTGCCAGGCCACTCTCTGCAGTAATTACCCCCTGACAGTCGTGTGTGGAGCAGCTTCCAGCCATCCTGGCATCACTGGAGTTGGGAAAGGCCTCCAGGATCGTGGAGTCCCCCCCTGTGCCCCATCCCCACCTTGTCCCCCAGCCCAGAGCACCGAGTGCCACCTCCAGGGGTGGGGACTCCAAACCTCCCTGGGCAGCCCCTTCCAATGCCTGAGCACCCTTTCCATGGGGAGATCCCTCCTGATGTCCAACCTGGAGCTCCCCTTGGGGCTGTTCCCTCTTGTCCTGTTCCCTGGGAGCAGAGCCTGACCCACCCTGGCTCCAGTTGGTTCCAGTTCAGGCAGTGCTGGTGTGGTGTGGGATGCTGGTGGGGTTTGTGCAAGGCAGGGGAAGGGTTTGGATCCCTTATTCCCACACCTGTCCGTAGATCCAGCCCTTCGTCCTCTCAGGGGGGAGCTGGAGTTATCCCCGTGCTGAGAGCTCTTGTTGCAAAAATTCAAAGGGAAGCTGAATTGTGGTGTTTTATATCCCTCTGACAATGAAAACCTCACAAGTCCTGCTCCTTTTGGGCTTCCAGTTTGGGCCTTTTCCCACTAATAATCTGAGTAACCATGAACTGTCTGGTGTCTTGTGGGTTGTTTTTTTTTTTCCCCCTCCAAGTGTTCCCGGGGACTGTGTTGGCTGAAAATGTGGGAGATCTATTTTTGGGCTGGGGAGGGATCACAGAGGGCCAGGATGGGAAGTGTAATGTGGTGGTGGTTTTTTTGGGGGGGGGCACACTGGGATTCTTTCCAGTTCTGCCAAAATGGAGAAGGTGCCTCTGAAGCTCCAGGACAGCCTCTGGGTTGCGTTTTTCCTTGGAATTCTGGGTTTTAGGTGCTTCCATGCGGTGCTGTCATGACCCGTCTGGGTCGCTTTGGGGTCCAACCAAGTCCTTTTGGGGCTGTTTCTGGGGGGGAAATATCCCTGAGGACGGTCAGCAGTGGCTTCTCCCTCAGCTGGAATATCTTACAAAGACTTTCCGGCAGAAGTTGAATTACGGGATTTCCCTCTCTTGCTGATTTACCTGGAGCTGTGTGAGGAGCAGCCCATCCCTCAGCTGTGCCCAGTGGGCTCCTTCCCCGCTCCAGCCTCGTGATCCCAGCCTTGGGAATGCTTGGGAGAATTAGGGGAGGTGTGAACTGGAGCCATTCATATTTAATAGGATCTCAGGAATTCCCCAGGGAATCAGGCGCTCACGGCCCCCCCCCCCCACACCCGGACACTCCGAGCCGCCCACGGAGATCCAGCCACAACAGGGGCCCGAAATTCCCTGGATTTCCTTGGAAAATATTGAAATGACACCTCTCCAGTGGCAGGTGTGGTGCTGGCGTCACGTTCCATAGGATGGTGGTGGGGTGGGAGCATCCAGAGAAGCTCCTTCCGCCTGTGGATTGTGCTCTTGGAAAGCTGGGGATGCTCCATGAGCGGTGACCTCCCTTCCACAGGATTCTCGGATAAGCTGTGGCTGCCCCTGGATCCCTGGAAGTGTCCCAGGCCAGGCTGGAGCAACCTGGGATGGTGGGAGGTGTCCCTGCCCATGGCAGGGGGTGACACTGGATGGGCTTT